>NC_141886.1:11254784-11557814 GCF_030686135.1 Camelina sativa | reverse complement strand
TAAGCCTGTTTTGTAACAAAATAGGTATAAGTGTTGTCTAAACACTCCAAATTAAACCCGAACTCTAATAACTAATCAAACGCATTAGATTGTTGCATACTTTCACCCTAGAAAGAGTAACATAGCTGTTTACTGCTTTAAATCAATGTTTTCTCTGTTTTAGCCTGTTTTGGGACAAAATGGGTATAAGTGTTGTCTAAACACTCCAAATTAAACCCGAACGCTTATAATTATTCAAACGCATTAGATTGTTACATATTTTCACCCTAGAAAGAGTAACATAGCTGTTTACTGCTTTAAATCAATGTTTTCTCGGGTTTAGCCTGTTTCGGGACAAAATGGGTATAATTGTTGTCTAAACTTTCCAAATTCATCCTGAACTCTTACAATTAGTCAAATGCATTCGATTGTCACACATGTTGACCCCAGAAACATAAACAAAGCTGTTTACTGCTTTTAATCAATGTTTTTGCGGTTTTAGCCTGTTTTCTCGTTTTAAGCCTGTTTTTGGAACAAAATAGGTATTAGTGTTGTCTAAACACTCCAAATTAAACCTGAACTCTTATAATTAGTCAAACGCATTAGATTGTTGCATATTTTCACCCTAGAAAGAGTAACATAGCTGTTTACTGCTTTAAATCAATGTTTTCTTGGGTTTAGCCTGTTTCGGGACAAAATGAGTATAATTGTTGTCTAAACACTCCAAATTCATCCCGAAATCTTACAAATAGTTAAATGCATTGGATTGTCACATATTTTTACACTAGAAACTTAAACAAATCTGTTTACTACTTCGAATTAATGTTTACTCGGTTTTAGCCTGTTTTCTCGTTTTATGCCTGTTTTGGAACAAAATTGGTATAAGTGTTGTCTAAACACTCCAAATTAAACCCGAACTCTTATAATTATTCAAACGCATTAGATTGTTACATATTATCACCCTAGAAAGAGTTACATAGCTGTTTACTGCTATAAATCAATGTTTTCTCGGGTTTAGCCTGTTTCGGGACAAAATGGGTATAATTGTTGTCTAAACACTCCAAATTCATCCCGAACTCTTACAATTAGTCAAATGCATTCGATTGTCACACATGTTAACCCCAGAAACACAAACAAAGCTGTTTACTGCTTTTCATCAATGTTTTCGCGGTTTTAGCCTGTTTTCTCCTTTTTAGCCTGTTTTGGAACAAAATAGGTATAAGTGTTGTCTAAACACTCCAAATAAAACCCGAACTCTTATAATTAGTCAAACGCATTAGATTGTTGCATATTTTCACCCTAGAAAGAGTAACATAGCTGTTTACTGCTTTAAATCAATGTTTTCTCTGTTTTAGCCTGTTTTGGGACAAAATGGGTATAATTGTTGTCTAAACACTCCAAATTCCTTCCGAACTCTTACAAATAGTTAAATGCATTGGATTGTCACTCATTTTTACACTAGAAACACAAACAAATCTGTTTACTACTTCGAATTAATGTTTACTCGGTTTTAGCCTGTTTTCTCGTTTTATGCCTGTTTTGGAACAAAATTGGTATAAGTGTTGTCTAAACACTCCAAATTAAACCCGAACTCTTATAATTAGTCAAACGCATTAGATTGTTGCATATTTTCACCCTAGAAAGAGTAACATAGCTGTTTACTGCTTTAAATCAATGTTTTCTCAGTTTTAGCTTGTTTTGGGATAAAATGGGTATAATTGTTGTCTAAACACTCCAAATTCCTCCCGAACCTTTACAATTAGTTAAATGCATTGGATTGTCACACATTTTGACACTAGAAACACAAACAAAGCTTTTTTCTGCTTTGAATTAATGTTTTCTTGATTTTAGCCTGTTTTCTCGTTTTAAGCCTATTTTGGAACAAAATAGGTATAAGTGTTGTCTAAACACTCCAAATTAAACCCGAACTCTTATAATTAGTCAAACGCATTAGATTGTTGCATATTTTCACCCTAGAAAGAGTAACATAACTGTTTACTGCTTTAAATCAATGTTTTCTCGGTTTTAGCCTGTTTTGGGACAAAATGGGTATAATTGTTGTCTAAACACTCTAAATGCCTCCCGAACTCTTACAAATAGTTTAATGCATAGGATTGTCACACATTTTGACACTAGAAACACAAACAAAGCTTTTAACTGCTTCGAATTAATGTTTACTCGGTTTTAGCCTGTTTTCTCGTTTTATGCCTGTTTTGCAACGAAATAGGTATAAGTGTTGTCTAAACACTCCAAATTCAACCCGAACTCTTATAATTAGTCAAATGCATTGGATTGTTACATATTTTGACCATAGAAAGAGTAACATAGCTGTTTACTGCTTTAAATCAATGTTTTCTCGGGTTTAGCCTGTTTTGGGACAAAATTGGTATAATTGTTGTCTAAACACTCCAACTTCATCCCAAGCTCTTACAATTAGTCAAATGCATTGGTTTATTACATATTTTGACCCTAGGAACAGTAAACAAAGCTGTCTATTTCGTCGAATTAATGTTTTCTTGTTTTTACCCTGTTTTCTTGTTTTAAGCCTGTTTCGGGACAAAATGAGTATAATTGTTGTCTAAACACTCCAAATTCATCCCGAACTCTTACAATTAGTCAAATGCATTCGATTGTCACACATGTTGACCCCAGAAACACAAACAAAGCTGTTTACTGCTTTTCATCAATGTTTTCGCGGTTTTAGCCTGTTTTCTCCTTTTAAGCCTGTTTTGGAACAAAATAGGTATAAGTGTTGTCTAAACACTCCAAATTAAACCCGAACTCTTATAATTATTCAAAAGCATTAGATTGTTACATATTTTCACCCTAGAAAGAGTAACATAGCTGTTTACTGCTATAAATCGATGTTTTCTCGGGTTTAGCCTGTTTCGGGACAAAATGGGTATAATTGTTGTCTAAAAACTCCAAATTCATCCCGAACTCTTACAATTAGTCAAATGCATTCGATTGTCACACATGTTGACCCCAGAAACACAAACAAAGCTGTTTACTGCTTTTAATCAATGTTTTCGCGGTTTTAGCCTGTTTCTCGTTTTATGCCTGTTTTGGAACAAAATAGGTATAAGTGTTGTCTAAACACTCCAAATTAAACCCGAACTCTTATAATTAGTCAAACGCATTAGATTGTTGCATATTTTCACCCTAGAAAGAGTAACATAGCTGTTTACTGCTTTAAATCAATGTTTTCTCAGTTTTAGCTTGTTTTGGGATAAAATGGGTATAATTGTTGTCTAAACACTCCAAATTCCTCCCGAACCTTTACAATTAGTTAAATGCATTGGATTGTCACACATTTTGACACTAGAAACACAAACAAAGCTTTATTCTGCTTTGAATTAATGTTTTCTTGATTTTAGCCTGTTTTCTCGTTTTAAGCCTATTTTGGAACAAAATAGGTATAAGTGTTGTCTAAACACTCCAAATTAAACCCGAACTCTTATAATTAGTCAAACGCATTAGATTATTGCATATTTTCACCCTAGAAAGAGTAACATAACTGTTTACTGCTTTAAATCAATGTTTTCTCGGTTTTAGCCTGTTTTGGGACAAAATGGGTATAATTGTTGTCTAAACACTCTAAATGCCTCCCGAACTCTTACAAATAGTTTAATGCATAGGATTGTCACACATTTTGACACTAGAAACACAAACAAAGCTTTTAACTGCTTCGAATTAATGTTTACTCGGTTTTAGCCTGTTTTCTCGTTTTATGCCTGTTTTGCAACGAAATAGGTATAAGTGTTGTCTAAACACTCCAAATTCAACCCGAACTCTTATAATTAGTCAAACGCATTAGATTGTTGCATATTTTCACCCTAGAAAGAGTAACATAGCTGTTTACTGCTTTAAATCAATGTTTTCTCTGTTTTAGCCTGTTTTGGGACAAAATGGGTATAATTGTTGTCTAAACACTCCAAATTCCTTCCGAACTCTTACAAATAGTTAAATGCATTGGATTTTCACTCATTTTTACACTAGAAACACAAACAAAGCTGTTTACTACTTCGAATTAATGTTTACTCGGTTTTAGCCTGTTTTCTCGTTTTATGCCTGTTTTGGAACAAAATTGGTATAAGTGTTGTCTAAACACTCCAAATTAAACCCGAACTCTTATAATTAGTCAAACGCATTAGATTGTTGCATATTTTCACCCTAGAAAGAGTAACATAGCTGTTTACTGCTTTAAATCAATGTTTTCTCGGGTTTAGCCTGTTTCGGGACAAAATGAGTATAATTGTTGTCTATACACTCCAAATTCATCCCGAACTCTTACAATTAGTCAAATGCATTCGATTGTCACACATGTTGACCCCAGAAACACAAACAAAGCTGTTTACTGCTTTTAATCAATGTTTTTGCGGTTTTAGCCTGTTTTCTCGTTTTAAGCCTGTTTTTGGAACAAAATAGGTATTAGTGTTGTCTAAACACTCCAAATTAAACCTGAACTCTTATAATTAGTCAAACGCATTAGATTGTTGCATATTTTCACCCTAGAAAGAGTAACATAGCTGTTTACTGCTTTAAATCAATGTTTTCTTGGGTTTAGCCTGTTTCGGGACAAAATGAGTATAATTGTTGTCTAAACACTCCAAATTCATCCCGAACTCTTACAATTAGTCAAATGCATTTGATTGTCACACATGTTGACCCCAGAAACACAAACAAAGCTGTTTACAGCTTTTAATCAATGTTTTCGCGGTTTTAGCCTGTTTTCTCGGTTTAAGCCTGTTTTGGAACAAAATAGGTATAAGTGTTGTCTAAACACTCCAAATTAAACCTGAACTCTTATAATTAGTCAAACGCATCAGATTGTTGCATATTTTCACCCTAGAAAGAGTAACATAGCTGTTTACTGCTTTAAATCAATGTTTTCTCTGTTTTAGCCTGTTTTGGGACAAAGTGGGTATAATTGTTGTCTAAACACTCCAAATTCCTTCCGAACTCTTACAAATAGTTAAATGCATTGGATTGTCACACATTTTTACACTAGAAACACAAACAAATCTGTTTACTGCTTCGAATTAATGTTTACTCGGTTTTAGCCTGTTTTCTCGTTTTAAGCCTATTTTGGAACAAAATAGGTATAAGTGTAGTCTAAACACTCCAAATTAAACCCGAACTCTTATAATTATTCATCAAACGCATTAGATTGTTACATATTTTCACCCTAGAAAGAGTAACATAGCTGTTTACTGCCTAAAATCAATGTTTTCTCGGGTTTAGCCTGTTTCGGGACGAAATGGGTATAATTGTTGTCTAAACACTCCAAATTCATCCCGAACTCTTACAATTAGTCAAATGCATTCGATTGTCACAAATGTTAACCCCAGAAACACAAACAAAGCTGTTTACTGCTTTTCATCAATGTTTTCGCCGTTATAGCCTGTTTTCTCGTTTTAAGCCTATTTTAGAACAAAATAGGTAAAAGTGTTGTCTAAACACTCCAAATTAAACCCGAACTCTTATAATTAGTCAAACGCATTAGATTGTTGCATATTTTTACCCTAGAAAGAGTAACATAGCTGTTTACTGCTTTAAATCAATGTTTTCTCTGTTTTAGCCTGTTTTGGGACAAAATGGGTATAATTGTTGTCTAAACACTCCAAATTCCTTCCGAACTCTTACAAATAGTTAAATGCATTGGATTGTCACTCATTTTTACACTAGAAACACAAACAAATCTGTTTACTACTTCGAATTAATGTTTACTCGGTTTTAGCCTGTTTTCTCGTTTTATGCCTGTTTTGGAACAAAATTGGTATAAGTGTTGTCTAAACACTCCAAATTAAACCCAAACTCTTATAATTAGTATAACGCATTAGATTGTTGCATATTTTCACCCTAGAAAGAGTAACATAACTGTTTACTGCTTTAAATCAATGTTTTCTCGGTTTTAGCCTGTTTTGGGACAAAATGGGTATAATTGTTGTGTAAACACTCTAAATTCCTCCCGAACTCTTAGAAATAGTTAAATGCATAGGATTGTCACACATTTTGACACTAGAAACACAAACAAAGCTTTTAACTGCTTCGAATTAATGTTTACTCGGTTTTAGCCTGTTTTCTCGTTTTATGCCTGTTTTGGAACGAAATAGGTATAAGTGTTGTCTAAACACTCCAAATTCAACCCGAACTCTTATAATTAGTCAAATGCATTGGATTGTTACATATTTTGACCATAGAAAGAGTAACATAGCTGTTTACTGCTTTAAAACAATGTTTTCTTGGGTTTAGCCTGTTTTGGGACAAAATTGGTATAATTGTTGTCTAAACACTCCAACTTCATCCCAAGCTCTTACAATTAGTCAAATGCATTGGATTATTACATATTTTGACCCTAGGAACAGTAAACAAAGCTGTCTATTTCGTTGAATTAATGTTTTCTTGTTTTTAGCCAATTTTCTTGTTTTAAGCCTGTTTCGGGACAAAATGAGTATAATCGTTGTCTAAACACTCCAAATTCATCCCGAACTCTTACAATTAGTCAAATGCATTCGATTGTCACACATGTTGACCCCAGAAACACAAACAAAGCTGTTTACTGCTTTTAATCAATGTTTTTGCGGTTTTAGCCTGTTTACTCGTTTTAAGCCTGTTTTTGGAACAAAATAGGTATTAGTGTTGTCTAAACACTCCAAATTAAACCTGAACTCTTATAATTAGTCAAACGCATTAGATTGTTGCATATTTTCACCCTAGAAAGAGTAACATAGCTGTTTACTGCTTTAAATCAATGTTTTCTTGGGTTTAGCCTGTTTCGGGACAAAATGAGTATAATTGTTGTCTAAACACTCCAAATTCATCCCGAACTCTTACAATTAGTCAAATGCATTTGATTGTCACACATGTTGACCCCAGAAACACAAACAATGCTGTTTACAGCTTTTAATCAATGTTTTCGCGGTTTTAGCCTGTTTTCTCGGTTTAAGCCTGTTTTGTGTTGGGATTTATGAGACAAAGCTCACAAGAGAGGGTAGACAAACACTTGGTGAATGAATCCCCCTTTACCCACAACAAACTAACTCATTCTCAAGGGGGAGGAGAGAACATCAACTTGTGATGAACTCCCCATAAACAAGCTAGATAGAACCCAAATACTAGAGAGTAAGCGGATCCTAACTAGGAGAAGCACTAGTTTGAGACTTATCCTCTTCTAGTATCACAACACTTAGAGTTTGTGTACTTAGGAGAAGGAGGATTAAGAATCAGTAATCTAGGCTAAGTAAAGCAGTAAATAAGAAGAGTTTAGGTGGATTTGAGAAGAGAATAGGCTGCCTTAAGGGCAGCCTCTAACCGCTAATCCTAAACTCTCTACATTGTTAATATGAAACAAGAACACAAGTATAGAGAGGAAATCGGTTTCTCTTCTATTGAATAATGTTATGATGTGTTACAAAATGAGAGATTACAATGCTTAATATAGGAGAACAAATGTATATGGCCGTTTGAGATAAATGAGAGGTGAGAGTGACATATAGCCGTTGGTGCACAAGTGGGTGTATGGTGAAAGGGACAGCTCCTTCCCTTGGTTGTCTCATTCTTCACCAACCAAGGTCTCACATGCTTCCTTCCTTCCCTTCTTTTCCCTTTGTGAGACATTTAACTTCTTCTTGGGCCTCTTCTTCTTATAAGGCCTTTACTTCACAATTCTTCTCACATTGCTCTTATGGCCTTGCTGACCACTCTCATTGTTCTCACGGCCCACATGGCCTTATTGGCCACTCTTATTGTGCTCACGGCCTTACTGGCCGCTCCCACACCACTCATGGCCTTACCGGCCACACTTCTTGTACTAGCAGCCTTACCGGCCACTCTCTTCTTCCTTGTGCAGCTCGGCCTCACCGGCCTCACTCTCTCTTCTCCTTCATATATACTAATAGTACGGACGGGCCTGTACGGACGGGCCTGTATGGACGGGCCTGTACGGACGGGCCTGTACGGACGGGCCTTCTCTTCAATGTGTTCACGGCCTAACTGGCCGCTCACCGGACATGGGTCCGTTCACGGACACGGTACATGGTACCGGACACGGTACATGGTCGCTCACGGACACGGACATGGCCTTACCGGCCTTTACATGGCCTTTCCGGCCTTTCTTCTCTTCTTCCAAGGCTCGGCCTTACCGGCCTCTCCTCTCTCCTCCTTGGTACATTCTAATACTCCCCCGCACGCTTGATCGGTGGGACACCATGGGGACCAAAGATCAAGGGTGGACTAGTGTCATCTACCTCATTAAAAAAACCTCAACAAAGAAAACCTCTTGGGATAAAACTTTGTTAAGGGAAAAAGAGTATAGACTCCACTATCCATGATGTCCCTTGACCTTGGTTTGCAAAGAACTAGCTCCCTTCTCTTCATGATTTGAACCGCTCCTACTCCTTAGCCCACCTTGCCGTTAGCACATTCCTTATGATCTCCATCCTTGCGCCTTTAGAATTTCTTTGAGGCTCTCATAGTCTCCTTTACCCCTTAAACAAGTGATAAAGAAGAAAAGAATAAGTGTTTGCTATGAGGAATATCAAAGAAAATTTCTAAAAGTGTGACAATTTAAGAGAACATATTAAAGACTAAAGACTAGTAATGAAGCTAAGGTAATGAATTTATGAATTAAAATAGAGAAGAGTTTAGAGCACAGCCTTTATGGTGTTTTGATGGATAGGAGGGAGAGAGTTGATCACTGATGCGGTTTGGAATTCCTCCTTGAGACCGCTTCTCTAACCATGGTTTTAAACCCGGCTAGCTTTATTCGTCAGACTGACATATGCCCACTGAATCGGGCATAACTTTCGAACGGCTGCTCGGATTGGTATGATTCCACTTCCACTGGCAAGATGACTCTGTGGTCTCGAACTTTAATGAAGAACGCGGAAGCCGAATCGCAGTGGAAGGGTTTCGTCCGAGTCGATCTTTGAGACGCTTCGGCTGAGCTTTAAGTAAAGACTTTTGCTTGTGGCCGAGCAGAATCTGTGAGGTACGGTCTGAAGTCACTTGATCTCCCCCGTAACCTTTACTTGATGATGGGCTGAAACCTCATCAGCTCAGTTGAAGCCTTGTGCATCACCGTTCTTGTGCACATCCAATCAACAGTTGAAACCTTGTGCATCACCTTTCCTAAAGACCATTGTGCACATCCGATCAACAACTTGGCACTAACACACATGCTCTTGGACTGATTCATCACCTTCCACCAGCTTAACAAAGACTTGGTGGCCCTTGGTTCTAACTCCAGGCATTGTGCTGCGCTCTTACATGGCTATCTTGTAGCCTTCAACCTCGCCACTTCTTCTCCTTGAGATAGTGAGCGAGCTCCACACAATCTTCAATGCTGAAACTGAAACCAAAAATCAATGGAACAGATTCTAAACAAGAGATTGTTAGAGATTAGAGTATAGAGAATATTACTGAAATTAAATAGAGAATTTAGAGAATTAATAAGAGTATATATGGAGAATAGAAAGTGAGAGTATAAGGGAGAGTATTGGCGGTAGTATAAGATGAATGGAGAGTAGAATAGAGAATCTGCTCAAGAGTTCTTATGGACAGAGTTTAACTCTGTTTTCTTGAGTTGAACGAAGCTTTGACAGCCAAGAACATCCAAGAAGACAATCTCTTTTGGTGCTTTAATGGCTGAAACACAATGGACCTTATGGAAAATTAGTTTCTCCAAAGGTTTAACAACAAAACTCCTTGTAGAATCACTTAAACAAGTGTTCTTCAAGAGATTAAGGCTTTAGATCCACGAAGATAACATATAGAAGATGTTTTTCGTGGTCCCAAGCAAAGAAGAAACAACAAAAGCCTTTGGAACAGCCTATTGTCCAACGGTTAAAAGAATGCATCTTGGACCAACTTGAATCTATTTGACCAAGCGGGCTCTACATGCTAAAATAAAGTCTCTCTCTTCCTCAAACTCGAACCTGGACACACCATATGACCAGAAACAAAGCTTTCTCAACCTTGAGAAGAAGAAGAAGCGATTTAGTAATTAAGCCTTTAAAGGAAATTTAACAAAAGCAAAATTAAACCTTTAGAGGAAAATTAACTAAATCCTAAGAGAACTAAATCCTAAGAATTTCGTGGCTCATACAAGCACACAAGAACCGTGAATCCTCACCATGAACAACACAATTTGCTCAATGGTTCATCACTTCCCACACATCCCAAAATAAACAAAGCTATTACCAAATCGGTAAAGCTTAAGGATGGGGCTTGTAAAATCGATTTCTTTCCACACACTTGGTCTACAAATTCTAACAAGACAAGAGACCAAGCTTACTCAACAATGAGCTGCTAGAGAATCGATTTAATCAACAAAAGCAAAATTAAAGCTTTAAAGAAACTAAGCTAAGCGATTTAACACCTAAGCAAAGTCTAAAACTTTAACTAAGCTAACTCCTAAGAAAACGACTTTGAGAATGAGTTTAAAACACCAAGAACAGAACCTGCTCTGATACCATGTTGGGATTTATGAGACAAAGCTCACAAGAGAGGGTAGACAAACACTTGGTGAATGAATCCCCCTTTACCCACAACAAACTAACTCATTCTCAAGGGGGAGGAGAGAACATCAACTTGTGATGAACTCCCCATAAACAAGCTAGATAGAACCCAAATACTAGAGAGTAAGCGGATCCTAACTAGGAGAAGCACTAGTTTGAGACTTATCCTCTTCTAGTATCACAACACTTAGAGTTTGTGTACTTAGGAGAAGGAGGATTAAGAATCAGTAATCTAGGCTAAGTAAAGCAGTAAATAAGAAGAGTTTAGGTGGATTTGAGAAGAGAATAGGCTGCCTTAAGGGCAGCCTCTAACCGCTAATCCTAAACTCTCTACATTGTTAATATGAAACAAGAACACAAGTATAGAGAGGAAATCGGTTTCTCTTCTATTGAATAATGTTATGATGTGTTACAAAATGAGAGATTACAATGCTTAATATAGGAGAACAAATGTATATGGCCGTTTGAGATAAATGAGAGGTGAGAGTGACATATAGCCGTTGGTGCACAAGTGGGTGTATGGTGAAAGGGACAGCTCCTTCCCTTGGTTGTCTCATTCTTCACCAACCAAGGTCTCACATGCTTCCTTCCTTCCCTTCTTTTCCCTTTGTGAGACATTTAACTTCTTCTTGGGCCTCTTCTTCTTATAAGGCCTTTACTTCACAATTCTTCTCACATTGCTCTTATGGCCTTGCTGACCACTCTCATTGTTCTCACGGCCCACATGGCCTTATTGGCCACTCTTATTGTGCTCACGGCCTTACTGGCCGCTCCCACACCACTCATGGCCTTACCGGCCACACTTCTTGTACTAGCAGCCTTACCGGCCACTCTCTTCTTCCTTGTGCAGCTCGGCCTCACCGGCCTCACTCTCTCTTCTCCTTCATATATACTAATAGTACGGACGGGCCTGTACGGACGGGCCTGTATGGACGGGCCTGTACGGACGGGCCTGTACGGACGGGCCTTCTCTTCAATGTGTTCACGGCCTAACTGGCCGCTCACCGGACATGGGTCCGTTCACGGACACGGTACATGGTACCGGACACGGTACATGGTCGCTCACGGACACGGACATGGCCTTACCGGCCTTTACATGGCCTTTCCGGCCTTTCTTCTCTTCTTCCAAGGCTCGGCCTTACCGGCCTCTCCTCTCTCCTCCTTGGTACATTCTAATATTTTGGAACAAAATAGGTATAAGTGTTGTCTAAACACTCCAAATTAAAGCCGAACTCTTATAATAAGTCAAACGCATTAGATTGTTGCATACTTTCACCCAAGAAAGAGTAACATAGCTGTTTACTGCTTTAAATCAATGTTTTCTCTGTTTTAGCCTGTTTTGGGACAAAATGGGTATAATTGTTGTCTAAACACTCCAAATTCCTTCCGAAATCTTACAAATAGTTAAATGCATTGGATTGTCACATATTTTTACACTAGAAACACAAACAAATCTGTTTACTACTTCGAATTAATGTTTACTCGGTTTTAGCCTGTTTTCTCGTTTTATGCCTGTTTTGGAACAAAATTGGTATAAGTGTTGTCTAAACACTCCAAATTAAACCCGAACTCTTATAATTATTCAAACGCATTAGATTGTTACATATTATCACCCTAGAAAGAGTTACATAGCTGTTTACTGCTATAAATCAATGTTTTCTCGGGTTTAGCCTGTTTCGGGACAAAATGGGTATAATTGTTGTCTAAACACTCCAAATTCATCCGGAACTCTTACAATTGGTCAAATGCATTCGATTGTCACACATGTTAACCCCAGAAACACAAACAAAGCTGTTTACTGCTTTTCATCAATGTTTTCGCGGTTTTAGCCTGTTTTCTCCTTTTAAGCCTGTTTTATAACAAAATAGGTATAAGTGTTGTCTAAACACTCCAAATTAAACCCGAACTCTTATAATTAGTCAAACGCATTAGATTGTTGCATATTTTCACCCTAGAAAGAGTAACATAGCTGTTTACTGCTTTAAATCAATGTTTTCTCTCTTTTAGCCTGTTTTGGGACAAAATGGGTATAATTGTTGTCTAAACACTCCAAATTCCTTCCGAACTCTTACAAATAGTTAAATGCATTGGATTGTCACTCATTTTTACACTAGAAACACAAAAAAATCTGTTTACTACTTCGAATTAATGTTTACTCGGTTTTAGCCTGTTTTCTCGTTTTATGCCTGTTTTGGAACAAAATTGGTATAAGTGTTGTCTAAACACTCCAAATTAGACCCGAACTCTTATAATTAGTATAACGCATTAGATTGTTGCATATTTTCACCCTAGAAAGAGTAACATAACTGTTTACTGCTTTAAATCAATGTTTTCTCGGTTTTAGCCTGTTTTGGGACAAAATGGGTATAATTGTTGTGTAAACACTCTAAATTCCTCCCGAACTCTTAGAAATAGTTAAATGCATAAAATTGTCACACATTTTGACACTAGAAACACAAACAAAGCTTTTAACTGCTTCGAATTAATGTTTACTCGGTTTTAGCCTGTTTTCTCGTTTTATGCCTGTTTTGGAACGAAATAGGTATAAGTGTTGTCTAAACACTCCAAATTCAACCCGAACTCTTATAATTAGTCAAATGCATTGGATTGTTACATATTTTGACCATAGAAAGAGTAACATAGCTGTTTACTGCTTTAAATCAATGTTTTCTTGGGTTTAGCCTGTTTTGGGACAAAATTGGTATAATTGTTGTCTAAACACTCCAACTCCATCCCAAGCTCTTACAACTAGTCAAATGCATTGGATTATTACATATTTTGACCCTAGGAACAGTAAACAAAGCTGTCTATTTCGTCGAATTAATGTTTTCTTGTTTTTACCCTGTTTTCTTGTTTTAAGCCTGTTTCGGGACAAAATGAGTATAATTGTTGTCTAAACACTCCAAATTCATCCCGAACTCTTACAATTAGTCAAATGCATTCGATTGTCACACATGTTGACCCCAGAAACACAAACAAAGCTGTTTACTGCTTTTAATCAATGTTTTTGCGGTTTTAGCCTGTTTTCTCGTTTTAAGCCTGTTTTTGGAACAAAATAGGTATTAGTGTTGTCTAAACACTCCAAATTAAACCTGAACTCTTATAATTAGTCAAACGCATTAGATTGTTGCATATTTTCACCCTACAAAGAGTAACATAGCTGTTTACTGCTTTAAATCAATGTTTTCTTGGGTTTAGCCTGTTTCGGGACAAAATGAGTATAATTGTTGTCTAAACACTCCAAATTCATCCCGAACTCTTACAATTAGTCAAATGCATTTGATTGTCACAGATGTTGACCCCAGAAACACAAACAAAGCTGTTTACAGCTTTTAATCAATGTTTGCGCGGTTTTAGCCTGTTTTCTCGGTTTAAGCCTGTTTTGGAACAAAATAGGTATAAGTGTTGTCTAAACACTCCAAATTAAACCCGAACTCTTATAATAAGTCAAAAGCATTAGATTGTTGCATACTTTCACCCAAGAAAGAGTAACATAGCTGTTTACTGCTTTAAATCAATGTTTTCTCTGTTTTAGCCTGTTTTGGGACAAAATGGGTATAATTGTTGTCTAAACACTCCAAATTCCTTCCGAAATCTTACAAATAGTTAAATGCATTGGATTGTCACATATTTTTACACTAGAAACACAAACAAATCTGTTTACTACTTCGAATTAATGTTTACTCGGTTTTAGCCTGTTTTCTCGTTTTATGCCTGTTTTGGAACAAAATTGGTATAAGTGTTGTCTAAACACTCCAAATTAAACCCGAACTCTTATAATTATTCAAACGCATTAGATTGTTACATATTATCACCCTAGAAAGAGTTACATAGCTGTTTACTGCTATAAATCAATGTTTTCTCGGGTTTAGCCTGTTTCGGGACAAAATGGGTATAATTGTTGTCTAAACACTCCAAATTCATCCCGAACTCTTACAATTAGTCAAATGCATTCGATTGTCACACATGTTAACCCCAGAAACACAAACAAAGCTGTTTACTGCTTTTCATCAATGTTTTCGCGGTTTTAGCCTGTTTTCTCCTTTTAAGCCTGTTTTGGAACAAAATAGGTATAAGTGTTGTCTAAACACTCCAAATTAAACCCGAACTCTTATAATTAGTCAAACGCATTAGATTGTTGCATATTTTCACCCTAGAAAGAGTAACATAGCTGTTTACTGCTTTAAATCAATGTTTTCTCTGTTTTAGCCTGTTTTGGGACAAAATGGGTATAATTGTTGTCTAAACACTCCAAATTCCTTCCGAACTCTTACAAATAGTTAAATGCATTGGCTTGTCACTCATTTTTACACTAGAAACACAAACAAATCTGTTTACTACTTCGAATTAATGTTTACTCGGTTTTAGCCTGTTTTCTCGTTTTATGCCTGTTTTGGAACAAAATTGGTATAAGTGTTGTCTAAACACTCCAAATTAAACCCGAACTCTTATAATTAGTATAACGCATTAGATTGTTGCATATTTTCACCCTAGAAAGAGTAACATAACTGTTTACTGCTATAAATCAATGTTTTCTCGGGTTTAGCCTGTTTCGGGACAAAATGGATATAATTGTTGTCTAAACACTCCAAATTCATCCCGAACTCTTACAATTAGTCAAATGCATTCGATTGTCACACATGTTGACCCCAGAAACACAAACAAAGCTGTTTACTGCTTTTAATCAATGTTTTCGCGGTTTTAGCCTGTTTTCTCGTTTTATGCCTGTTTTGGAACAAAATAGGTATAAGTGTTGTCTAAACACCCCAAATTAAACCCGAACTCTTATAATTAGTCAAACGCATTAGATTGTTGCATATTTTCACCCTAGAAAGAGTAACATAGCTGTTTACTGCTTTAAATCAATGTTTTCTCAGTTTTAGCTTGTTTTGGGATAAAATGGGTATAATTGTTGTCTAAACACTCCAACTTCATCCCGAGCTCTTACAATTACTCAAATGCATTGGATTATTACATATTTTGACACTAGGAACAGTAAACAAAGCTGTCTATTTCGTCGAATTAATATTTTCTTGTTTTAAGCCTGTTTCGGGACAAAATGAGTATAATTGTTGTCTAAACACTCCAAATTCATCCCGAACTCTTACAATTAGTCAAATGCATTCGATTGTCACACATGTTGACCCCAGAAACACAAACAAAGCTGTTTACTGCTTTTAATCAATGTTTTTGCGGTTTTAGCCTGTTTTCTCGTTTTAAGCCTGTTTTTGGGACAAAATAGGTATTAGTGTTGTCTAAACACTCCAAATTAAACCTGAACTCTTATAATTAGTCAAACGCATCAGATTGTTGCATATTTTCACCCTAGAAAGAGTAACATAGCTGTTTACTGCTTTAAATCA
Organism: Camelina sativa; assembly: GCF_030686135.1. NCBI lineage: Eukaryota > Viridiplantae > Streptophyta > Magnoliopsida > Brassicales > Brassicaceae > Camelina > Camelina sativa. The sequence goes on along the minus strand of NC_141886.1, from coordinate 11,541,952 downwards.
ATGTTTTCTCTGTTTTAGCCTGTTTTGGGACAAAGTGGGTATAATTGTTGTCTAAACACTCCAAATTCCTTCCGAACTCTTACAAATAGTTAAATGCATTGGATTGTCACACATTTTTACACTAGAAACACAAACAAATCTGTTTACTGCTTCGAATTAATGTTTACTCGGTTTTAGCCTGTTTTCTCGTTTTAAGCCTATTTTGGAACAAAATAGGTATAAGTGTAGTCTAAACACTCCAAATTAAACCCGAACTCTTATAATTAGTCAAACGCATTAGATTGTTGCATATTTTCACCCTGGAAAGAGTAACATAACAGTTTACTGCTTTAAATCAATGTTTTCTCGGTTTTAGCCTGTTTTGGGACAAAATGGGTATAATTGTTGTCTAAACACTCCAAATTCCTTCCGAACTCTTACAAATAGTCAAATGCATTCGATTGTCACAAATGTTAACCCCAGAAACACAAACAAAGCTGTTTACTGCTTTTCATCAATGTTTTCGCCGTTATAGCCTGTTTTCTCGTTTTAAGCCTATTTTAGAACAAAATAGGTAAAAGTGTTGTCTAAACACTCCAAATTAAACCCGAACTCTTATAATTATTCAAACGCACTAGATTGTTACATATTTTCACCCTAGAAAGTGTAACATAGCTGTTTACTGCTTTAAATCAATGTTTTCTCGGGTTTAGCCTGTTTCGGGACAAAATGGGTATAATTGTTGTCTAAACACTCCAAATTCATCCCAAACTCTTACAATTAGTTAAATGCATTGGATTGTCACACATTTTTACACTAGAAACACAAACAAAGCTTTTTTCTGCTTCGAATTAATGTTTTCTCGATTTTAGCCTGTTTTCTCGTTTTAAGCCTATTTTGGAACAAAATAGGTATAAGTGTTGTCTAAACACTCCAAATTAAACCCGAACTCTTATAAATAGTCAAACGCATTAGATTGTTGCATATTTTCACCCTAGAAAGAGTAACATAACTGTTTACTCCTTTAAATCAATGTTTTCTCGGGTTTAGCCTGTTTCGGGACAAAATGGGTATAATTGTTGTCTAAACACTCCAAATTCATCCCGAACTCTTACAATTAGTCAAATGCATTCGATTGTCACACATGTTTACCACAGAAACACAAACAAAGCTGTTTACTGCTTTTAATCAATGTTTTCGCGGTTTTAACCTGTTTTCTCGTTTTAAGCCTATTTTGGAACAAAATAGGTATAAGTGTTGTCTAAAGACTCCAAATTAAACCCGAACTCTTATAATTATTCAAACGCATTAGATTGTTACATATTTTCACCCTAGAAAGAGTAACATAGCTGTTTACTGCTATAAATCAATGTTTTCTCGGGTTTAGCCTGTTCCGGGACAAAATGGGTATAATTGTTGTCTAAACACTCAAAATTCATCCCGAACTCTTACAATTAGTCAAATGCATTCGATTGTCACACATGTTAACCCCAGAAACATAAACAAAGCTGTTTACTGCTTTTCATCAATGTTTTCGCGGTTTTAGCCTGTTTTCTCGTTTTAAGCCTATTTTGGAACAAAATATATTTTGGAACAAAATAGGTATAAGTGTTGTGTAAACACTCCAAATTAAACCCGAACTCTTATAATTATTCAAACGCATTAGATTGCTATATATTTTCACCCTAGAAAGAGTAACATAGCTGTTTACTGCTTTAAATCAATGTTTTCTCGGGTTTAGCCTGTTTCGGGACAAAATGGGTATAATTGTTGTCTAAACACTCCAAATTCATCCCGAACTCTTACAATTAGTCAAATGCATTCGATTGTCACACATGTTAACCCCAGAAACACAAACAAAGCTGTTTACTGCTTTTCATCAATGTTTTCGCGGTTTTAGCCTGTTTTCTCGTTTTAAGCCTATTTTGGAACAAAATAGGTATAAGTGTTGTCTAAACACTCCAAATTAAACCCGAACTCTTATAATTAGTCAAACGCATTAGATTGATGCATATTTTCACCCTAGAAAGAGTAACATAGCTGTTTACTGCTTTAAATCAATGTTTTCTTGGGTTTAGCCTGTTTCGGGACAAAATGAGTATAATTGTTGTCTAAACACTCCAAATTCATCCCGAACTCCTACAATTAGTAAAATGCATTCGATTGTCACACATGTTGACCCCAGAAATGTTGGTTTAAATTGAGTATGCGGAAGCAAATTAGAGAGAATGTGAGATAAAATGAGAGCTTGTATTAGAATAGCTTTTACAATGTCGGCCAAAGGCCTTAAATAGAATGAAAACTAGGTTAACAATCCCACCAACTCGACAACTTGTAGATAGAGACATGAAGAGAGAGAAGGGAGCGATCCCAAGATAGAAAGCGACGTGACCTTGTCTCCCTAAGGGAAGCTATCTCGTGACTCTTATCCTCCAACGGTCACATTCTTCTTCGAGATCCTTCTAATGGGCTTGGTATTGTTTCCAACCCCAAGCCTTCTCATTTCTCTCAATAGGCCTCAACCTTAAGGGTGGCCATTAGGACGATCGTACGGACGTCCGTACGGACAACCTCCAAGTCTTAAGTAACATGGTCAATACTCCCCCTCAAGCTTAGCCAAGTGAAACGGCTAAGCTTGGAACCCGCACAAGACCACCTCGTTAAAAACCTTAATATGGAAAACCACATGGGACAAAACCATATCAAGGAAAAGAGTGTGCTCTCCACGGGTTAGAGGAGTCTTCTCATGGATGTGTAGGATCGACTAGTCCAAGTTTGCTAGAGATATACTCGCAAATCTGTGGACTAGTGGCTTTTGTGAAAATATCGGCCAGTTGGTCCTTGCTCGGCGTGTGACACGGTAAGACAACCCCTTCTTCAATCTTCTCTCGCACTGTGTGGCAGTCTACTTCGATATGCTTGGTCCTCTCATGGAAAACAGAGTTGGTTGCTATATGTATTGCAGCCTTGTTGTCACAGTGCATAGTGATGGGTTCATCTATCTCCACTCCAAGGTCCTTGAGAAGACCTTTGAGCCAAGTTAGCTCGTTTGTGAGCTTCTTCATGGCCCTATATTCTGACTCGGCACTTGATTGAGACACCACCTTCTGTTTCTTCGACTTCCAAGTGACTAGGTTCCCACCAACAAACGTACAGTATCCTGTTGTAGACCTTCTATCGGTTGTGTCGCCCGCATAATCCGCGTCGCAATAGCCAACAAGCTCGGTATTGTTGTTCGTTCCCATCCAAATGCCGCGGCCAGGGCTTCCCTTTAGATAGCATAGGATCCTCTCAACAGTGTTCCAATCAAAGTTTGTTGGTGCTTTCATGTGCTGGCTTACTTGGTTCACAGCATAGCACAGATCCGGCCGTGTGATGGTGAGGTAAATCAGCTTCCCAACCAGCCGCCTATATCTGCCCACGTCCTCATATGGCTCAGCCAACTTGTTCGGTAACGTCTTCATCTCCCCCTTTCGCTTGACCTGGTAGCCTTCTTCTAGTGGCGTAGAGACCGGTTTAGCCCCCAGCTTACCAGTTTCCTTGAGCAAGTCCAGCGTGTACTTCCGTTGGGAGAGAAAGAGTCCTTCCGGCGATCGGGAGATTTCAATCCCAAGAAAATATTTCAGTTCGCCGAGGTCCTTGATGTCAAAGGCTGAGTGAAGGAGAGTCTTGGTAGTGGAAATACCTTCCTTGTCATCGCCAGTGATGATTATATCATCGACATAGACGAGCACCACGACGCGACCGCCGGCAGTCCGTAGAGTGAACAATGTGTGGTCGGCTTCCGAGCGTCGAAAACCATTGGTGCGAAGTGTCGAGCTGAGTTTGTGGTACCACGCCCGAGGGGATTGTTTGAGGCCGTAGATGGCCTTGCGAAGGCGGAGAACTTTGCCCGGAGCCACAAGATGTTCGAAGCCCGGAGGTGGGTGCATATACACTTCTTCTTCAAGCTCCCCCTGAAGGAAGGCATTCTTGACGTCCATCTGCCAAAGGTCCCACGAGAGGTTTGTAGCCAAGGAGAGAACGACACGAACGGTGTGCAGCTTGGCGACCGGGGCAAACGTGTCCGTATAGTCGGTACCGTATGTTTGTGTGAAACCGCGAGCCACAAGGCGAGCCTTATAGCGCTCCACGTCGCCATTGCTCAGGTACTTAATTGTGAAGACCCATTTTGAGCTGACCACCTTCTTTCCCTTGGGAAGATCCGCTTCGTCCCAAGTGTGGTTCCGGATCATAGCATCGGTCTCAGCATCAACCGCCGCTAACCACTCTTTGTGCTCTTTGGCTTCATCATAGGTTTGAGGAACGAATTGAGCATCAATCTTGGTGAGGAAGGCAGCGTGTTCCTGAGGAACCAGGTCAAGTGAACACACCGCTTGGATAGGATGGGCCACGGCCTGATTGTTGTAGTAGACCCGCTTATCTTTCCATGTCGAAGGATGAAACTTTAGACGTTGACTTCGCCGGGGAAGAGCAACCATAGATTCCCGTGGGAGAGCATCGGTTGAGGTCACGAGATGATCATTGTCCTCATGAGTAGGCTCGGCACATGGTTCAGCCGGAGGAGGAACAAGCGGCACGAAGGCATTTTCTTGAACTTCTTCTTCTACGGGTGAGATAGCGGGTACATCCGGTTCATGTGAGGTCGGAGTAGGCTGAGCATGGCTCGACGGGCTTGATGGAGTGGTGATGCCGAGGTGATCGAGGAGGAACCGTAGGTTGGCCGAACGATCAGAGTTGGACCGAGAGAGATCCTTGAGACTGTCCCAATCCTTTGTCGCATAGTATCCTTGGTGTTCAAGGAACCGCACTTCTCGAGAGATATGTAGGCGGCCAGCAGCTGGATCATAGCACTTATAGCCCTTCTGACTTGTCGAGTAACCAATGAACATACATTTGGTGCTTTTGGCGTCGAGCTTAGTCCTTTGTTCCCCTGGAACCAAAACAAAGCATACACACCCGAAAACGCGTAAGTGATCCAAAGATGGTTTAAATTGATTGAGTACCTCATATGGAGATTTGTCTTGTAGAACTTTGGTAGGAGTCCTATTAATCAAGTAGCAAGCCGTCATGACAGCATCTCCCCAGAATCGTTTGGTGACATTGGTTTGGAACATCATCGACCTCGCCACTTCCATAAGGTGCCGGTTCTTCCTCTCGGCCACGCCATTCTGTTGGGGCGTATATGGACAACTCGTTTGTTGTAGAATGCCGTGTTTGGACAAATGATCTTTGAGTCTATGACTGATGTACTCTCCCCCATTATCTGATCTTAGTACCTTTATTTTTGCATTGAAATGATTAGTAACATAATTCTGAAAATTAACAAATGCATCATAAACCCTATCTTTAGATGGTAACAATGTGAGCCAAGTATATTTTGATTTTTCATCAATAAAAGTCACAAAATACTTGTTATTGTCTCTAGATAGGCATGGTGAGGTCCAAACATCAGAATGTACTAAGTCAAAACAATGTTCATAAATGGTAGTAGATTTAGGGAAAACCGATTTGCAATGTTTGCCAAGAATACAAGGTTCACAACTTGAACTATCAAAAGAAAATTTAGGCAACATTAATTGAAAAGCTCTAGAGTGAGGGTGGCCTAGTCTAGCATGCCACACTTCACTTGAAATACTACTAAGGTCCGATTTAAAAGAAAACATATTAGGTGAACTTGATGAGTTTTTCTCTAGGACATAGAGATCTCCCTTAGCATCTCCACCTCCAAGAATCTTGCCAGTCTCAATATCCTGAAAATGCACACTGTTAGGACCAAATATGGTATAACAATTCAAATCGGTTGTAGCTCTCTTAACCGATAATAGGTTAGAAGTAAAAGTAGGCATAAAGAAGGCCTTTGAGTTCTTATCAAACAACTTTAAATCTCCTACACCTTTAACTGGTATCCTATCCCCATTTGCAATAATCACATTTCCCACAGTCGGCTTTATGTTGTGTATAAGGCTCGGGTTACTTATCATGTGATGAGAAGCACCCGAGTCTACAACAAGCGTTTTACTAGGTTGTGAAGCGAAGAAGGTGATACCAGATTCCTTTAGGGCTGCGATGGACTTGATGAGGGCCTCCAGGTCTGATTTCCTCACAAGATCTCCAAGAGAAGCCGCCATGGCCGTAGCCGCCGCGTTGCCTTGGTTTGCTGCACCGAAACCTTGGCCGCTTGGTCCTTCTTGCGAGATATGCGCCTTGAACTTAGCCGGTTTGAGATGAGGGTGAAGGATCCAGCACTTGTCCTTCATGTGTCCCTTCTTCTTGCAATGGTCGCACACCATTGTTTTCCGGTCATCTTGCTTGTAGACTCCTTTGTTCGCGGTAGCCAAGTCGTCCTTTCCACAAAAGAGACCAAGTGAACCTTGTTCCTTTTGCACTTGAGAACACACGTCTTCAAGAGTAGGTAGCTTGTCTCCACGGAGGATGTGCTTAATCAGGTCATTGAACGCCGGATTGAGAGTGAGCAGGAGACCAAACACCTTGTCTTGCTCCTTTCGTTCATTGAGGATGGCCGGATCGATAGTACTTGGCCGGAGCATCTCCAACTCGGCCCACAATGACCGGAACTTCCCAAAATGCTTGGTAAACTCCAAGTCTTCTTGATGGAGACCGTTGATAGCCTTCTTGACCTCAAATACCCGAGTCAAGTTGGTCACGTTCCCATACACATTCGCTAGCGTCTCCCATAGTTCTTTGGCCGTCTCGCAGTACGAGTAGGCTTCAAGAATCGGTGCATCTAGCGAGTTTTGGAGAATGGCAAGCACGGTCTGATCTTCTTGGAACCACTTGACTTCCTTCTCGAGATCAGCCTCCTTGTCTTCTTCCGTTCCTTCTTTACCGTCCTCCTTAGTGGCTTTCTTGGGGAGTTGGTCCGTTTCTACATGGATCCAAAGTCCTCGGCCACTGAGAGCGGTCTTTGTGGTTCTTTTCCACAACAGGTAGTTTGCTCCTTTGAGCACCACCGGGGTAACAATAGGCTTGTTGTTGTCCATTGTTAGGTAGAGTAGCGAGAAAAACGATAGAGTAGCGGATAGAATGAAGCGCGAATGAGTGAGTAGAATGAAGAATAGAGTAAAGGAGTAGTATACGAGTAGAGAATGCAAAGTAGAATCAAATAAGAACAAGAAAAAGAAGAGGAGAAAGTTTATAGAACCATGGATCAATAAACTTGCTCTGATACCATGTTGGTTTAAATTGAGTATGCGGAAGCAAATTAGAGAGAATGTGAGATAAAATGAGAGCTTGTATTAGAATAGCTTTTACAATGTCGGCCAAAGGCCTTAAATAGAATGAAAACTAGGTTAACAATCCCACCAACTCGACAACTTGTAGATAGAGACATGAAGAGAGAGAAGGGAGCGATCCCAAGATAGAAAGCGACGTGACCTTGTCTCCCTAAGGGAAGCTATCTCGTGACTCTTATCCTCCAACGGTCACATTCTTCTTCGAGATCCTTCTAATGGGCTTGGTATTGTTTCCAACCCCAAGCCTTCTCATTTCTCTCAATAGGCCTCAACCTTAAGGGTGGCCATTAGGACGATCGTACGGACGTCCGTACGGACAACCTCCAAGTCTTAAGTAACATGGTCAATAAGAAACACAAACAAAGCTGTTTACTGCTTTTAATCAATGTTTTCGCGGTTTTAGCCTGTTTTCTCGTTTTAAGCCTGTTTTGGAACAAAATAGGTATAAGTGTTGTCTAAACACTCCAAATTAAACCCGAACTCTTATAATTAGTCAAACGCATTAGATTATTGCATGTTTTCACCCTAGAAAGAGTAACATAGCTGTTACTGTTTTAAATCAATGTTTTCTCTGTTTTAGTCTGTTTTGGGACAAAATGGGTATAATTGTTGTCTAAACACTCCAAATTCCTTCCGAACTCTTACAAATAGTTAAATGCATTGGATTGTCACACATTTTTACACTAGAAACACAAACAAATCTGTTTACTACTTCGAATTAATGTTTACTCGGTTTTAGCCTGTTTTCTCGTTTTATGCCTGTTTTGGAACAAAATTGGTATAAGTGTTGTCTAAACACTCCAAATTAAACCCGAACTCTTATAATTATTCAAAAGCATTAGATTGTTACATATTTTCACCCTAGAAAGAGTAACATAGCTGTTTACTGCTATAAATCAATGTTTTCTCAGGTTTAGCCTGTTTCGGGACAAAATGGGTAGAATTGTTGTCTAAAAACTCCAAATTCATCCCGAACTCTTACAATTAGTCAAATGCATTCGATTGTCACACATGTTGACCCCAGAAACACAAAAAAAGCTGTTTACTGCTTTAAATCAATGTTTTCTTGGGTTTAGCTTGTTTTGGGACAAAATTGGTATAATTGTTGTCTAAACACTCCAACTTCATCCCGAGCTCTTACAATTAGTCAAATGCATTGGATTATTACATATTTTGACCCTAGGAACAGTAAACAAAGCTGTCTATTTCGTTGAATTAATGTTTTCTTGTTTTTAGCCTGTTTTCTTGTTTTAAGCCTGTTTCGGGACAAAATGAGTATAATCGTTGTCTAAACACTCCAAATTCATCCCGAACTCTTACAATTAGTCAAATGCATTCGATTGTCACACATGTTGACCCCAGAAACACAAACAAAGCTGTTTACTGCTTTTAATCAATGTTTTTGCGGTTTTAGCCTGTTTACTCGTTTTAAGCCTGTTTTTGGAACAAAATAGGTATTAGTGTTGTCTAAACACTCCAAATTAAACCTGAACTCTTATAATTATTCAAACGCACTAGATTGTTACATATTTTCACCCTAGAAAGAGTAACATAGCTGTTTACTGCTTTAAATCAATGTTTTCTCGGGTTTAGCCTGTTTCGGGACAAAATGGGTATAATTGTTGTCTAAAAACTCCAAATTCATCCCGAACTCTTACAATTAGTTAAATGCATTGGATTGTCACACATTTTTACACTAGAAACACAAACAAAGCTTTTTTCTGCTTCGAATTAATGTTTTCTCGATTTTAGCCTGTTTTCTCGTTTTAAGCCTATTTTGGAACAAAATAGGTATAAGTGTTGTCTAAACACTCCAAATTAAACCCGAACTCTTATAAATAGTCAAACGCATTAGATTGTTGCATATTTTCACCCTAGAAAGAGTAACATAACTGTTTACTCCTTTAAATCAATGTTTTCTCGGGTTTAGCCTGTTTCGGGACAAAATGGGTATAATTGTTGTCTAAACACTCCAAATTCATCCCGAACTCTTACAATTAGTCAAATGCATTCGATTGTCACAAATGTTAACCCCAGAAACACAAACAAAGCTGTTTACTGCTTTTCATCAATGTTTTCGCCGTTATAGCCTGTTTTCTCGTTTTAAGCCTATTTTAGAACAAAATAGGTAAAAGTGTTGTCTAAACACTCCAAATTAAACCCGAACTCTTATAATTATTCAAACGCACTAGATTGTTACATATTTTCACCCTAGAAAGAGTAACATAGCTGTTTACTGCTTTAAATCAATGTTTTCTCGGGTTTAGCCTGTTTCGGGACAAAATGGGTATAATTGTTGTCTAAACACTCCAAATTCATCCCGAACTCTTACAATTAGTTAAATGCATTGGATTGTCACACATTTTTACACTAGAAAAACAAACAAAGCTTTTTTCTGCTTCGAATTAATGTTTTCTCGATTTTAGCCTGTTTTCTCGTTTTAAGCCTATTTTGGAACAAAATAGGTATAAGTGTTGTCTAAACACTCCAAATTAAACCCGAACTCTTATAAATAGTCAAACGCATTAGATTGTTGCATATTTTCACCCTAGAAAGAGTAACATAACTGTTTACTCCTTTAAATCAATGTTTTCTCGGGTTTAGCCTGTTTCAGGACAAAATGGGTATAATTGTTGTCTAAACACTCCAAATTCATCCCGAACTCTTACAATTAGTCAAATGCATTCGATTGTCACACATGTTTACCCCAGAAACACAAACAAAGCTGTTTACTGCTTTTAATCAATGTTTTCGCGGTTTTAACCTGTTTTCTCGTTTTAAGCCTATTTTGGAACAAAATAGGTATAAGTGTTGTCTAAACACTCCAAATTAAACCCGAACTCTTATAATTATTCAAACGCATTAGATTGTTACATATTTTCACCCTAGAAAGAGTAACATAGCTGTTTACTGCTATAAATCAATGTTTTCTCGGGTTTAGCCTGTTCCGGGACAAAATGGGTATAATTGTTGTCTAAACACTCAAAATTTATCCCGAACTCTTACAATTAGTCAAATGCATTCGATTGTCACACATGTTAACCCCAGAAACATAAACAAAGCTGTTTACTGCTTTTCATCAATGTTTTCGCGGTTTTAGCCTGTTTTCTCGTTTTAAGCCTATTTTGGAACAAAATTGGTATAAGTGTTGTCTAAACACTCCAAATTAAATCCGAACTCTTATAATTAGTCAAACGCATTAGATTGTTGCATATTTTCACCCTAGAAAGAGTAACATAGCTGTTTACTGCTTTAAATCAATGTTTTCTTTGGTTTAGCCTGTTTCGGGACAAAATGAGTATAATTGTTGTCTAAACATTCCAAATTCATCCCGAACTCCTACAATTAGTCAAATGCATTCGATTGTCACACATGTTGACCCCAGAAACACAAACAAAGCTGTTTACTGCTTTTAATCAATGTTTTCGCGGTTTTAGCCTGTTTTCTCGTTTTAAGCCTGTTTTGGAACAAAATAGGTATAAGTGTTGTCTAAACACTCCAAATTAAACCCGAACTCTTATAATTAGTCAAACGCATTAGATTATTGCATATTTTCACCCTAGAAAGAGTAACATAGCTGTTACTGTTTTAAATCAATGTTTTCTCTGTTTTAGTCTGTTTTGGGACAAAATGGGTATAATTGTTGTCTAAACACTCCAAATTCCTTCCGAACTCTTACAAATAGTTAAATGCATTGGATTGTCACACATTTTTACACTAGAAACACAAACAAATCTGTTTACTAGTTCGAATTAATGTTTACTCGGTTTTAGCCTGTTTTCTCGTTTTATGCCTGTTTTGGAACAAAATTGGTATAAGTGTTGTCTAAACACTCCAAATTAAACCCGAACTCTTATAATTATTCAAAAGCATTAGATTGTTACATATTTTCACCCTAGAAAGAGTAACATAGCTGTTTACTGCTATAAATCAATGTTTTCTCAGGTTTAGCCTGTTTCGGGACAAAATGGGTATAATTGTTGTCTAAAAACTCCAAATTCATCCCGAACTCTTACAATTAGTCAAATGCATTCGATTGTCACACATGTTGACCCCAGAAACACAAACAAAGCTGTTTACTGCTTTAAATCAATGTTTTCTTGGGTTTAGCTTGTTTTGGGACAAAATTGGTATAATTGTTGTCTCAACACTCCAACTTCATCCCGAGCTCTTACAATTAGTCAAATGCATTGGATTATTACATATTTTGACCCTAGGAACAGTAAACAAAGCTGTCTATTTCGTTGAATTAATGTTTTCTTGTTTTTAGCCTGTTTTCTTGTTTTAAGCCTGTTTCGGGACAAAATGAGTATAATCGTTGTCTAAACACTCCAAATTCATCCCGAACTCTTACAATTAGTCAAATGCATTCGATTGTCACACATGTTGACCCCAGAAACACAAACAAAGCTGTTTACTGCTTTTAATCAATGTTTTTGCGGTTTTAGCCTGTTTACTCGTTTTAAGCCTGTTTTTGGAACAAAATAGGTATTAGTGTTGTCTAAACACTCCAAATTAAACCTGAACTCTTATAATTAGTCAAACGCATTAGATTGTTGCATATTTTCACCCTAGAAAGAGTAACATAGCTGTTTACTGCTTTAAATCAATGTTTTCTTGGGTTTAGCCTGTTTCGAGACAAAATGAGTATAATTGTTGTCTAAACACTCCAAATTCATCCCGATCTCTTACAATTAGTCAAATGCATTCGATTGTCACACATGTTGACCCCAGAAACACAAACAAAGCTGTTTACTGCTTTTAATCAATGTTTTCGCGGTTTTAGCCTGTTTACTCGTTTTAAGCCTGTTTTGGAACAAAATAGGTATAAGTGTTGTCTAAACACTCCAAATTAAACCCGAACTCTTATAATTAGTCAAACGCATTAGATTGTTGCATATTTTCACCCTAGAAAGAGTAACATAGCTGTTTACTGCTTTAAATCAATGTTTTCTCTGTTTGAGCCTGTTTTGGGACAAAATGGGTATAATTGTTGTCTAAACACTCCAAATTCCTTCCGAACTCTTACAAATAGTTAAATGCATTGGATTGTCACACATTTTTACACTAGAAACACAAACAAATCTGTTTACTACTTCGAATTAATGTTTACTCGGTTTTAGCCTGTTTTCTCGTTTTATGCCTGTTTTGGAACAAAATTGGAATAAGTGTTGTCTAAACACTCCAAATTAAACCCGAACTCTTATAATTAGTCAAACGCATTAGATTGTTGCATATTTTCACCCTAGAAAGAGTAACATAGCTGTTTACTGCTTTAAATCAATGTTTTCTCTGTTTGAGCCTGTTTTGGGACAAAATGGGTATAATTGTTGTCTAAACACTCCAAATTCCTTCCGAACTCTTACAAATAGTTAAATGCATTGGATTGTCACACATTTTTACACTAGAAACACAAACAAATCTGTTTACTACTTCGAATTAATGTTTACTCGATTTTAGCCTGTTTTCTCGTTTTATGCCTGTTTTGGAACAAAATTGGTATAAGTGTTGTCTAAACACTCCAAATTAAACCCGAACTCTTATAATTAGTCAAACGCATTAGATTGCTGCATATTTTCACCCTAGAAAGAGTAACATAACTGTTTACTGCTATAAATCAATGTTTTCTCGGGTTTAGCCTGTTTCGGGACAAAATGGGTATAATTGTTGTCTAAACACTCCAAATTCATTCCGAACTCTTACAATTAGTCAAATGCATTCGATTGTCACACATGTTGACCCCAGAAACACAAACAAAGCTGTTTACTGCTTTTAATCAATGTTTTCGCGGTTTTAGCCTGTTTTCTCGTTTTATGCCTGTTTTGGAACAAAATAGGTATAAGTGTTGTCTAAGCACCCCAAATTAAACCCGAACTCTTATAATTAGTCAAACGCATTAGATTGTTGCATATTTTCACCCTAGAAAGAGTAACATAGCTGTTTACTGCTTTAAATCAATGTTTTCTCGGGTTTAGCCTGTTTCGGGACAAAATGGGTATACTTGTTGTCTAAACACTCCAAATTCATCCCGAATTCTTACAATTAGTCAAATGCATTCGATTGTCACACATGTTAACCCCAGAAACACAAACAAAGCTGTTTACTGCTTTTCATCAATGTTTTCGCGGTTTTAGCCTGTTTTCTCGTTTTAAGCCTATTTTGGAACAAAATTGGTATAAGTGTTGTCTAAACACTCCAAATTAAATCCGAACTCTTATAATTAGTCAAACGCATTAGATTGTTGCATATTTTCACCCTAGAAAGAGTAACATAGCTGTTTACTGCTTTAAATCAATGTTTTCTTGGGTTTAGCCTGTTTCGGGACAAAATGAGTATAATTGTTGTCTAAACACTCCAAATTCATCCCGAACTCCTACAATTAGTCAAATGCATTCGATTGTCACACATGTTGACCCCAGAAACACAAACAAAGCTGTTTACTGCTTTTAATCAATGTTTTCGCGGTTTTAGCCTGTTTTCTCGTTTTAAGCCTGTTTTGGAACAAAATAGGTATAAGTATTGTCTAAACACTCCAAATTAAACCCGAACTCTTATAATTAGTCAAACGCATTAGATTATTGCATATTTTCACCCTAGAAAGAGTAACATAGCTGTTACTGTTTTAAATCAATGTTTTCTCTGTTTTAGGCTGTTTTGGGACAAAATGGGTATAATTGTTGTCTAAACACTCCAAATTCCTTCCGAACTCTTACAAATAGTTAAATGCATTGGATTGTCACACATTTTTACACTAGAAACACAAACAAATCTGTTTACTAGTTCGAATTAATGTTTACTCGGTTTTAGCCTGTTTTCTCGTTTTATGCCTGTTTTGGAACAAAATTGGTATAAGTGTTGTCTAAACACTCCAAATTAAACCCGAACTCTTATAATTATTCAAAAGCATTAGATTGTTACATATTTTCACCCTAGAAAGAGTAACATAGCTGTTTACTGCTATAAATCAATGTTTTCTCAGGTTTAGCCTGTTTCGGGACAAAATGGGTATAATTGTTGTCTAAAAACTCCAAATTCATCCCGAACTCTTACAATTAGTCAAATGCATTCGATTGTCACACATTTTTACACTAGAAACACAAACAAATCTGTTTACTACTTCGAATTAATGTTTACTCGGTTTTAGCCTGTTTTCTCGTTTTATGCCTGTTTTGGAACAAAATTGGTATAAGTGTTGTCTAAACACTCCAAATTAAACCCGAACTCTTATAATTAGTCAAACGCATTAGATTGTTGCATATTTTCACCCTAGAAAGAGTAACATAACTGTTTACTGCTATAAATCAATGTTTTCTCGGGTTTAGCCTGTTTCGGGACAAAATGGGTATAATTGTTGTCTAAACACTCCAAATTCATTCCGAACTCTTAAAATTAGTCAAATGCATTCGATTGTCACACATGTTGACCCCAGAAACACAAACAAAGCTGTTTACTGCTTTTAATCAATGTTTTCGCGGTTTTAGCCTGTTTTCTCGTTTTATGCCTGTTTTGGAACAAAATAGGTATAAGTGTTGTCTAAGCACCCCAAATTAAACCCGAACTCTTATAATTAGTCAAACGCATTAGATTGTTGCATATTTTCACCCTAGAAAGAGTAACATAGCTGTTTACTGCTTTAAATCAATGTTTTCTCGGGTTTAGCCTGTTTCGGGACAAAATGGGTATAATTGTTGTCTAAACACTCCAAATTCATCCCGAATTCTTACAATTAGTCAAATGCATTCGATTGTCACACATGTTAACCCCAGAAACACAAACAAAGCTGTTTACTGCTTTTCATCAATGTTTTCGCGGTTTTAGCCTGTTTTCTCGTTTTAAGCCTATTTTGGAACAAAATTGGTATAAGTGTTGTCTAAACACTCCAAATTAAATCCGAACTCTTATAATTAGTCAAACGCATTAGATTGTTGCATATTTTCACCCTAGAAAGAGTAACATAGCTGTTTACTGCTTTAAATCAATGTTTTCTTGGGTTTAGCCTGTTTCGGGACAAAATGAGTATAATTGTTGTCTAAACACTCCAAATTCATCCCGAACTCCTACAATTAGTCAAATGCATTCGATTGTCACACATGTTGACCCCAGAAACACAAACAAAGCTGTTTACTGCTTTTAATCAATGTTTTCGCGGTTTTAGCCTGTTTTCTCGTTTTAAGCCTGTTTTGGAACAAAATAGGTATAAGTGTTGTCTAAACACTCCAAATTAAACCCGAACTCTTATAATTAGTCAAACGCATTAGATTATTGCATATTTTCACCCTAGAAAGAGTAACATAGCTGTTACTGTTTTAAATCAATGTTTTCTCTGTTTTAGTCTGTTTTGGGACAAAATGGGTATAATTGTTGTCTAAACACTCCAAATTCCTTCCGAACTCTTACAAATAGTTAAATGCATTGGATTGTCACACATTTTTACACTAGAAACACAAACAAATCTGTTTATTAGTTCGAATTAATGTTTACTCGGTTTTAGCCTGTTTTCTCGTTTTATGCCTGTTTTGGAACAAAATTGGTATAAGTGTTGCCTAAACACTCCAAATTAAACCCGAACTCTTATAATTATTCAAAAGCATTAGATTGTTACATATTTTCACCCTAGAAAGAGTAACATAGCTGTTTACTGCTATAAATCAATGTTTTCTCAGGTTTAGCCTGTTTCGGGACAAAATGGGTATAATTGTTGTCTAAAAACTCCAAATTCATCCCGAACTCTTACAATTAGTCAAATGCATTCGATTGTCACACATGTTGACCCCAGAAACACAAACAAAGCTGTTTACTGCTTTAAATCAATGTTTTCTTGGGTTTAGCTTGTTTTGGGACAAAATTGGTATAATTGTTGTCTAAACACTCCAACTTCATCCCGAGCTCTTACAATTAGTCAAATGCATTGGATTATTACATATTTTGACCCTAGGAACAGTAAACAAAGCTGTCTATTTCGTTGAATTAATGTTTTCTTGTTTTTAGCCTGTTTTCTTGTTTTAAGCCTGTTTCGGGACAAAATGAGTATAATCGTTGTCTAAACACTCCAAATTCATCCCGAACTCTTACAATTAGTCAAATGCATTCGATTGTCACACATGTTGACCCCAGAAACACAAACAAAGCTGTTTACTGCTTTTATTCAATGTTTTTGCGGTTTTAGCCTGTTTACTCGTTTTAAGCCTGTTTTTGGAACAAAATAGGTATTAGTGTTGTCTAAACACTCCAAATTAAACCTGAACTCTTATAATTAGTCAAACGCATTAGATTGTTACATATTTTCACCCTAGAAAGAGTAACATAGCTGTTTACTGCCTAAAATCAATGTTTTCTCGGGTTTAGCCTGTTTCGGGACAAAATGGGTATAATTGTTGTCTAAACACTCCAAATTCATCCCGAACTCTTACAATTAGTCAAATGCATTCGATTGTCACAAATGTTAACCCCAGAAACACAAACAAAGCTGTTTACTGCTTTTCATCAATGTTTTCGCCGTTATAGCCTGTTTTCTCGTTTTAAGCCTATTTTAGAACAAAATAGGTAAAAGTGTTGTCTAAACACCCCAAATTAAACCCGAACACTTATAATTAGTCAAACGCATTAGATTGTTGCATATTTTTACCCTAGAAAGAGTAACATAGCTGTTTACTGCTTTAAATCAATGTTTTCTCTGTTTGAGCCTGTTTTGGGACAAAATGGGTATAATTGTTGTCTAAACACTCCAAATTCCTTCCGAACTCTTACAAATAGTTAAATGCATTGGATTGTCACATATTTTTACACTAGAAACACAAACAAATCTGTTTACTAGTTCGAATTAATGTTTACTCGGTTTTAGCCTGTTTTCTCGTTTTATGCCTGTTTTGGAACAAAATTGGTATAAGTGTTGTCTAAACACTCCAAATTAAACCCGAACTCTTATAATTATTCAAAAGCATTAGATTGTTACATATCTTCACCCTAGAAAGAGTAACATAGCTGTTTACTGCTATAAATCAATGTTTTCTCAGGTTTAGCCTGTTTCGGGACAAAATGGGTATAATTTGTAAGTTTGAGAGTAGAGTAATCAAGAGATTATGGAAGAGAGTGAAATCGTGTAAAGAGTGAGGAGAGTGAACGATTGAGAGAGAGAGTGTTGGAGAAAGAGAATAAACTCTCTTCTTGCTTCAATTAGAACATACTTACAAACCATATATAGAGCTATACAAAGAGGATATTCTTTCCTAGGGTTCTATGTGCACATTAATGGGAGATAGCGACATCTCCTTATTCCTACATGTGACTAAACCTTTGACTTCCCACTTGCAAGTTGCCTAACGGCTATAATAGAAGGATCTCGATGAAGGGAGATCGTTGGAAGCTCTCCTTAGTGGATTGGGCTTATGAGATACGAGATGGCTTGGTCAGCCCATAGGTTGTCGATCGTACGGACGTCCGTACGGTTGTACGGACGGTGGTGGCCAAGGTGGTGTGCCAAACTCATACTCCCCCTCAAGCTTGACTTAGATGATCAGGCAAGCTTGACAGTCTAGGCACCCACCTCATTAAAAAAACCTTAGTATAGAAAAACCTCATGGGAAAAACTATACATAAGGGAAAAAGAGTGTAGGTGCCTTGTGAAAGACTCATGGCCGAGTGAGGTCTATAAGGCCGAGCTTCGAGTGAATATATTCGCACACTTGGGGACTTGCAGCTTTGGTGAGGATGTCAGCGAGTTGTTCCTTGCTCTCGGTGTGACATGGTAGGACAACTCCAAGCTTGATTTGCTCTCGCACCTTATGACAGTCCACCTCAATATGTTTGGTCCTCTCATGAAACACTGAATTGGTTGCTATGTGAATGGCAGCTTCATTGTCACAATGCATGGTGATAGGACTTGTGATTTCCACTCCTAAATCCTTGAGGAGTGCTTTGAGCCACATTAGTTCAGTTGTGAGTTTGCGCATGGCCCTATACTCGGATTCGGCACTTGAAAGCGATACGACCTTTTGTTTCTTGCTCTTCCATGTGATCAGGTTGCCTCCAAGGAATGTGCAATAGCCAGTTGTGGAGCGACGGTCTCCACGGTCTCCAGCATAGTCAGCGTCGCAATATCCTACCAACTCGGTGTTCTTGTTGCGGCCCATCCAAATGCCTTGTCCCGGTGAGCCCTTGATGTATTTAAGGATTCGGTCGACCATGTTCCAATGATGGACAGTTGGATTGTTCATGTGCTGGCTCACCTGGTTCACAGCAAAGCAAATATCAGGCCGTGTTATAGTTAAATAGATTAACTTACCTACTAGGCGCCGGTAGCGACCAACGTCCTTGTATGGTGCCTGCTCAAGCTCCCCCTGTCCTCCGGCCTTGTAGTTCTCTTCAAGAGGTGATGCCACTGCCTTTGAACCTAATTTTCCTGTCTCATTTAACAAGTCAAGAGCATATTTTCTTTGTGATAGAAATAAACCTTCCTTTGATCTACATATTTCTATCCCAAGAAAATATTTCAACTCTCCAAGGTCCTTAATATCAAAGACTGATTTCAAGAAGGTTTTAGTGTTTTGAATACCTACCGAGTCACTCCCAGTGATGATGATATCATCAACATACACTAGGATGACTACTATACCTTTGGTGCTTGGTGAGGTAAATAGTGTGTGATCAGCCTCGGATTTGCGAAAGCCTTTGTCAAGGAGGATTGTGCTCAGCTTGTGGTACCATGCCCTTGGCGACTGCTTTAGTCCATAGATGGCTTTGTTGAGCTTGAGAACCTTCCCCGGACCAATGGTGTCTTCTAGGCCCGGTGGTGGCCGCATATACACTTCATCTTCGAGCTCGCCTTGTAGGAAGGCGTTCTTCACATCCATTTGCCATAGCTCCCAATCAAGATTTATGGCAAGAGAGAGAACCACTCGAACAGTGTGAAGTTTGGCCACCGGAGCAAACGTATCAAGATAGTCCTCCCCATACGTTTGCGTGAATCCCCGGGCTACAAGGCGTGCCTTATACCGTTCTATCTCCCCATTGCTCTTATATTTGATTGTGAAGATATACCGAGATGTGACAGCCTTCTTGCCCTTGGGTAAGTCAGCCTCGTCCCATGTGTGATTTTGCACCATGGCCGTATTCTCGGCGTCCACCGCATCTCTCCATACCTTGTGCTGCTTAGCCTCATCATAGGTCTTGGGGATCCAATGCTCATCAATATGGCCAAGAAACACTTGATGCTCTATCGGAAAATGAGCTAAGGTGCACACGGCCTGAATCGGATGAGCAACGGCCATGTTGTTGTAGTACACACGGGTGTTCTTCCAATGACTAGGAGGATACGTGATACGTTGGCTGCGCCTAAGAGGAACTACAGCCCCAGCTTCGGAGTTGGCCCGTCCCGGAGTTATGATTTCCTCAAGCTGTTCGGCCGACTCCTCGGTTGTTTCGGCCGTGATGTCCGCGGGTGACTCCTCATGCTGCTCAGTATGGTCATCGGCATGTATATCAGGATCAGGCTCAGTGAATGGCTCAGATTGTTCTGGTGATGTTGGTCTGGCTGACTCGGTAGAGATCCTATCATTTTCAAGACCTAGCCGCTCAAGAATTACTCGGAGGTTGCGCGTCCGATCAGATGGAGAGTCGGAGAGATTACGGAGCTCATCCCAATTCTTCTCGTCATAAAAGCCGTGTGTCTCCATGAACTTGACATCACGAGATACTAGAATTCTCCTTGTTGTAGGTTCATAGCACTTATACCCCTTTTGTGTAGTAGAATAGCCAAGAAACATAGCCTTTGTACTCTTTGCATCAAGCTTGTCTCTTAGCTCACCTGGTCGCAAAACATAGCACACACAACCAAACACTCGTAAGTGATCAAATGTAGGTTTGTCATTAGTTAATACCTCAAATGGAGACACATCCTTTAGAATTTTTGTTGGTGTGCGGTTAATAAGATAACAAGCGGCTAGCACAGCATCTCCCCAAAACCTCTTTGGAACCCTTGTGTGAAACATCATAGACCTTGCTACCTCCATCAGATGCCTATTCTTCCTCTCAGCCACTCCATTTTGTTGTGGTGTGTAAGGACAACTAGTTTGGTGAAGAATTCCATGTTTGGCTAGATATTGCTTAAAGGCATGGCTTGTGTACTCTCCACCATTATCTGATCTCAAAATTTTAATCTTGGCATGAAAGTGGTTAGTGACATAATTTTGAAAATTAGTAAAGGCCTCAAGAACTCTATCCTTAGAGGGAAGCAAAGTTATCCAAGTATATTTTGATTTTTCATCAATAAAAGTCACAAAATATTTTTGATTATCTCTAGATAAGCAAGGAGATGTCCAAACATCAGAATGAATTAAATCAAAACATTTTTCATAAATAGTAATAGATTTAGGAAAAACAGCCTTGCAATGTTTACCAAGAATACAAGCCTCACACTCATCATTTTGAAAAGAAACATTAGGAAATATTAAAGATAAAGCTCTTGTGTGAGGGTGTCCTAGCCTAGCATGTAAAATAGAATCACTAGGTTTCATAATAACCGAATTAAAACAAGATACATTAGAAGATAAGTTCAAGTCCTCAAGCACATAGAGGTCATCCTTGGATCCTCCTTGACCAAGAACCTTACTTGTCTCAATATCCTGAAAATGAACATTGTTAGGACCAAATATAGCATAACAATTTAAATCAGTAGTGGCTCTCTTAACTGATAGCAAGTTAGAAGTAAAGTTTGGCATATAAAATGCCTTAGTCTCCTTATCAAATAGTTTCAAGTTTCCAATGCCTTTAACTGGTACTTTCTCACCATTTGCTATTATCACATTACCATTAGCAGGTTTAATATCACTAATTAGCCTAGAATCACTAATCATGTGATGGGATGCACCAGAATCAACTATGAGGGGTTTAATTTTGTTTGAGGCAAGAAACGCCTTACCGGTGGCCTCTTTGATGGCTTTGATGAGCGCATCAAGGTCGGACCGCCTTACCAGCTCGGACGATGATGCAGCAAGAGCAGTTCCACTGGTCACTTGTTGAGGTTGCTCAGAGATTGATGACTCCCCCATGGCTACTGCTTGATGAGCTCTCGGTGGTCCTCCGCGGTTTGGTCGTCCACCTCGGATGGTACCCGGCGGTGGTGCTAGATGAGGGTGTAGAATCCAGCAGCGGCTCTTGAAGTGACCAAGCTTCTTACAATGCTCACAAAATGGCGGGTTGTTCTTGTCCTCCGGCTTGTAGTAGCCCTTGTTTGCTGATGCCGTCTCAGCTTTGTTAGCGGTCACAAGTTCTCCCTTGCCGCCAAACAATCCCATGGAGCCATGCTCCTTTTGAATTTGGTTACAGACATCATCAAGGCTAGGGAGCTTGTCCGACCGTAGAATATGCTTGATAAGGTCATTGTAGGAGGGGTTCAAGGTCAAGAGAAGGCCGAACACCTTATCTTGTTCACGCCTCTCATTCAGAATGGCCGGATCTATAGTCGCCGGCCGGAGCATCTCTAGTTCAGCCCAAAGGGACCTAAACTTCCCAAAGTGCTTGGTGAACTCCATGTCTTCTTGGTTGAGGTTGTTGATGGCCCTCTTAATCTCAAAAATTCGGTTTACATTTGTAACATTCCCAAAAACATTCTTGAGAGTGTCCCACAAGTCTTTTGCTGTCTCGCAATAAGAGTAAGCTTCAAGTATAGGTGCATCTAGGGAGTTTTGAATGATAGCTAGGACTCCCTGATCTTCTTGAAACCACTTGTTCTTCTCATCGACAAGATCCTTGCCGTCTTTGGTGGTCTCGCCACTAGGAGCTTCGCTCGTCTCAACATGGGACCAAAGTCCTCGGCCGCATAGGGCTGTCTTTGTGGTTCTAGCCCACAGTAAGTAATTCTCTCCCTTGAGAGTAACTGGAACAATGAGAGTTTTGGTAGTTTCCATAAAAAAAAGGATGAAGAGACCGTTGGTTAAAGCTATTGTCCAACGGTTAAAGAAAGAAGATTCAAGAACAAGAAATTTCAAGAACAAGAAAGAGAATGCGGAAGGGAGTGATGGAGATTTGAGGCAAGAACAGAATCAAATCTGCTCTGATACCATGTAAGTTTGAGAGTAGAGTAATCAAGAGATTATGGAAGAGAGTGAAATCGTGTAAAGAGTGAGGAGAGTGAACGATTGAGAGAGAGAGTGTTGGAGAAAGAGAATAAACTCTCTTCTTGCTTCAATTAGAACATACTTACAAACCATATATAGAGCTATACAAAGAGGATATTCTTTCCTAGGGTTCTATGTGCACATTAATGGGAGATAGCGACATCTCCTTATTCCTACATGTGACTAAACCTTTGACTTCCCACTTGCAAGTTGCCTAACGGCTATAATAGAAGGATCTCGATGAAGGGAGATCGTTGGAAGCTCTCCTTAGTGGATTGGGCTTATGAGATACGAGATGGCTTGGTCAGCCCATAGGTTGTCGATCGTACGGACGTCCGTACGGTTGTACGGACGGTGGTGGCCAAGGTGGTGTGCCAAACTCATATAATTGTTGTCTAAAAACTCCAAATTCATCCCGAACTCTTACAATTAGTCAAATGCATTCGATTGTCACACATGTTGACCCCAGAAACACAAACAAAGCTGTTTACTGCTTTAAATCAATGTTTTCTTGGGTTTAGCTTGTTTTGGGACAAAATTGGTATAATTGTTGTCTAAACACTCCAACTTCATCCCGAGCTCTTACAATTAGTCAAATGCATTGGATTATTACATATTTTGACCCTAGGAACAGTAAACAAAGCTGTCTATTTCGTTGAATTAATGTTTTCTTGTTTTTAGCCTGTTTTCTTGTTTTAAGCCTGTTTCGGGACAAAATGAGTATAATCGTTGTCTAAACACTCCAAATTCATCCCGAACTCTTACAATTAGTCAAATGCATTCGATTGTCACACATGTTGACCCCAGAAACACAAACAAAGCTGTTTACTGCTTTTAATCAATGTTTTTGCGGTTTTAGCCTGTTTACTCGTTTTAAGCCTGTTTTTGGAAAAAAATAGGTATTAGTGTTGTCTAAACACTCCAAATTAAACCTGAACTCTTATAATTAGTCAAACGCATTAGATTGTTGCATATTTTCACCCTAGAAAGAGTAACATAGCTGTTTACTGCTTTAAATCAATGTTTTCTTGGGTTTAGCCTGTTTCGAGACAAAATGAGTATAATTGTTGTCTAAACACTCCAAATTCATCCCGATCTCTTACAATTAGTCAAATGCATTCGATTGTCACACATGTTGACCCCAGAAACACAAACAAAGCTGTTTACTGCTTTTAATCAATGTTTTCGCGGTTTTAGCCTGTTTACTCGTTTTAAGCCTGTTTTGGAACAAAATAGGTATAAGTGTTGTCTAAACACTCCAAATTAAACCCGAACTCTTATAATTAGTCAAACGCATTAGATTGTTGCATATTTTCACCCTAGAAAGAGTAACATAGCTGTTTACTGCTTTAAATCAATGTTTTCTCTGTATGAGCCTGTTTTGGGACAAAATGGGTATAATTGTTGTCTAAACACTCCAAATTCCTTCCGAACTCTTACAAATAGTTAAATGCATTGGATTGTCACACATTTTTACACTAGAAACACAAACAAATCTGTTTACTACTTCGAATTAATGTTTACTCGGTTTTAGCCTGTTTTCTCGTTTTATGCCTGTTTTGGAACAAAATTGGAATAAGTGTTGTCTAAACACTCCAAATTAAACCCGAACTCTTATAATTAGTCAAAAGCATTAGATTGTTTCATATTTTCACCCTAGAAAGAGTAACATAGCTGTTTACTGCTTTAAATCAATGTTTTCTCTGTTTGAGCCTGTTTTGGGACAAAATGGGTATAATTGTTGTCTAAACACTCCAAATTCCTTCCGAACTCTTACAAATAGTTAAATGCATTGGATTGTCACACATTTTTACACTAGAAACACAAACAAATCTGTTTACTACTTCGAATTAATGTTTACTCGGTTTTAGCCTGTTTTCTCGTTTTATGCCTGTTTTGGAACAAAATTGGTAGAAGTGTTGTCTAAACACTCCAAATTAAACCCGAACTCTTATAATTAGTCAAACGCATTAGATTGTTGCATATTTTCACCCTAGAAAGAGTAACATAACTGTTTACTGCTATAAATCAATGTTTTCTCGGGTTTAGCCTGTTTCGGGACAAAATGGGTATAATTGTTGTCTAAACACTCCAAATTCATTCCGAACTCTTACAATTAGTCAAATGCATTCGATTGTCACACATGTTGACCCCAGAAACACAAACAAAGCTGTTTACTGCTTTTAATCAATGTTTTCGCGGTTTTAGCCTGTTTTCTCGTTTTATGCCTGTTTTGGAACAAAATAGGTATAAGTGTTGTCTAAGCACCCCAAATTAAACCCGAACTCTTATAATTAGTCAAACGCATTAGATTGTTGCATATTTTCACCCTAGAAAGAGTAACATAGCTGTTTACTGCTTTAAATCAATGTTTTCTCAGTTTTAGCTTGTTTTGGGATAAAATGGGTATAATTGTTGTCTAAACACTCCAACTTCATCCCAAGCTCTTACAATTAGTCAAATGCATTGGATTATTACATATTTTGACCCTAGGAACAGTAAACAAAGCTGTCTATTTCGTCGAATTAATGTTTTCTTGTTTTAAGCCTGTTTCGGGACAAAATGAGTATAATTGTTGTCTAAACACTCTAAATTCATCCCGAACTCTTACAATTAGTCAAATGCATTCGATTGTCACACATGTTGACCCTAGAAACACAAACTGTTTACTGCTTTTAATCAATGTTTTTTTGGTTTTAGCCTGTTTTCTCGTTTTAAGCCTGTTTTTGGAACAAAATAGGTATTAGTGTTGTCTAAACACTCCAAATTAAACCTGAACTCTTCTAATTAGTCAAACGCATTAGATTGTTGCATATTTTCACCCTAGAAAGAGTAACATAGCTGTTTACTGCTTTAAATCAATGTTTTCTTGGGTTTAGCCTATTTCGGGACAAAATGAGTATAATTGTTGTCTAAACACTCTAAATTCATCCCGAACTCCTACAATTAGTCAAATGCATTCGATTGTCACACATGTTGACCCCAGAAACACAAACAAAGCTGTTTACTGCTTTTAATCAATGTTTTCGCGGTTTTAGCCTGTTTTCTCGTTTTAAGCCTGTTTTGGAACAAAATAGGTATAAGTGTTGTCTAAACACTCCAAATTAAACCCGAACTCTTATAATTAGTCAAACGCATTAGATTATTGCATATTTTCACCCTAGAAAGAGTAACATAGCTGTTTACTGCTTTAAATCAATGTTTTCTCTGTTTGAGCCTGTTTTGGGACTAAATGGGTATAATTGTTGTCTAAACACTCCAAATTCCTTCCGAACTCTTACAAATAGTTAAATGCATTGGATTGTCACACATTTTTACACTAGAAACACAAACAAATCTGTTTACTACTTCGAATTAATGTTTACTCGGTTTTAGCCTGTTTTCTCGTTTTATGCCTGTTTTGGAACAAAATTGGTATAAGTGTTGTCTAAACACTCCAAATTAAACCCGAACTCTTATAATTAGTCAAACGCATTAGATTGTTGCATATTTTCACCCTAGAAAGAGTAACATAAC
Organism: Camelina sativa; assembly: GCF_030686135.1. Lineage (NCBI taxonomy): Eukaryota > Viridiplantae > Streptophyta > Magnoliopsida > Brassicales > Brassicaceae > Camelina > Camelina sativa. Next base: position 11,516,088 of record NC_141886.1, on the reverse strand, counting down.
TGTTTACTGCTATAAATCAATGTTTTCTCGGGTTTAGCCGGTTTCGGGACAAAATGGGTATAATTGTTGTCTAAACACTCCAAATTCATCCCGAACTCTTACAATTAGTCAAATGCATTCGATTGTCACACATGTTGACCCCAGAAACACAAACAAAGCTGTTTACTGCTTTTAATCAATGTTTTCGCGGTTTTAGCCTGTTTTCTCGTTTTATGCCTGTTTTGGAACAAAATAGGTATAAGTGTTGTCTAAACACCCCAAATTAAACCCGAACACTTATAATTAGTCAAACGCATTAGATTGTTGCATATTTTCACCCTAGAAAGAGTAACATAGCTGTTTACTGCTTTAAATCAATGTTTTCTCAGTTTTAGCTTGTTTTGGGATAAAATGGGTATAATTGTTGTCTAAACACTCCAACTTCATCCCGAGCTCTTACAATTAGTCAAATGCATTGGATTATTACATATTTTGACCCTAGGAACAGTAAACAAAGCTGTCTATTTCGTCGAATTAATGTTTTCTTGTTTTTAGCCTGTTTTCTTGTTTTAAGCCTGTTTCGGGACAAAATGAGTATAATTGTTGTCTAAACACTCCAAATTCATCCCGAACTCTTACAATTAGTCAAATGCATTCGATTGTCACACATGTTGACCCCAGAAACACAAACAAAGCTGTTTACTGCTTTTAATCAATGTTTTTGCGGTTTTAGCCTGTTTACTCGTTTTAAGCCTGTTTTTGGAACAAAATAGGTATTAGTGTTGTCTAAACACTCCAAATTAAACCTGAACTCTTATAATTAGTCAAACGCATTAGATTGTTGCATATTTTCACCCTAGAAAGAGTAACATAGCTGTTTACTGCTTTAAATCAATGTTTTCTTGGGTTTAGCTTGTTTCGAGACAAAATGAGTATAATTGTTGTCTAAACACTCCAAATTCATCCCGATCTCTTACAATTAGTCAAATGCATTCGATTGTCACACATGTTGACCCCAGAAACACAAACAAATCTGTTTACTGCTTTTAATCAATGTTTTCGCGGTTTTAGCCTGTTTTCTCGTTTTAAGCCTGTTTTGGAACAAAATAGGTATAAGTGTTGTCTAAACACTCCAAATTAAACCCGAACTCTTATAATTAGTCAAACGCATTAGATTATTGCATATTTTCACCCTAGAAAGTGTAACATAGCTGTTACTGTTTTAAATCAATGTTTTCTCTGTTTTAGTCTGTTTTGGGACAAAATGGGTATAATTGTTGTCTAAACACTCCAAATTCCTTCCGAACTCTTACACATAGTTAAATGCATTGGATTGTCACACATTTTTACACTAGAAACACAAACAAATCTGTTTACTACTTCGAATTAATGTTTACTCGGTTTTAGCCTGTTTTCTCGTTTTATGCCTGTTTTGGAACAAAATTGGTATAAGTGTTGTCTAAACACTCCAAATTAAACCCGAACTCTTATAATTAGTCAAACGCATTAGATTGTTGCATATTTTCACCCTAGAAAGAGTAACATAACTGTTTACTGCTATAAATCAATGTTTTCTCGGGTTTAGCCGGTTTCGGGACAAAATGGGTATAATTGTTGTCTAAACACTCCAAATTCATCCCGAACTCTTACAATTAGTCAAATGCATTCGATTGTCACACATGTTGACCCCAGAAACACAAACAAAGCTGTTTACTGCTTTTAATCAATGTTTTCGCGGTTTTAGCCTGTTTTCTCGTTTTATGCCTGTTTTGGAACAAAATAGGTATAAGTGTTGTCTAAACACCCCAAATTAAACCCGAACACTTATAATTAGTCAAACGCATTAGATTGTTGCATATTTTCACCCTAGAAAGAGTAACATAGCTGTTTACTGCTTTAAATCAATGTTTTCTCAGTTTTAGCTTGTTTTGGGATAAAATGGGTATAATTGTTGTCTAAACACTCCAACTTCATCCCGAGCTCTTACAATTAGTCAAATGCATTGGATTATTACATATTTTGACCCTAGGAACAGTAAACAAAGCTGTCTATTTCGTCGAATTAATGTTTTCTTGTTTTTAGCCTGTTTTCTTGTTTTAAGCCTGTTTCGGGACAAAATGAGTATAATTGTTGTCTAAACACTCCAAATTCATCCCGAACTCTTACAATTAGTCAAATGCATTCGATTGTCACACATGTTGACCCCAGAAACACAAACAAAGCTGTTTACTGCTTTTAATCAATGTTTTTGCGGTTTTAGCCTGTTTACTCGTTTTAAGCCTATTTTTGGAACAAAATAGGTATTAGTGTTGTCTAAACACTCCAAATTAAACCTGAACTCTTATAATTAGTCAAACGCATTAGATTGTTGCATATTTTCACCCTAGAAAGAGTAACATAGCTGTTTACTGCTTTAAATCAATGTTTTCTTGGGTTTAGCCTGTTTCGTGACAAAATGAGTATAATTGTTGTCTAAACACTCTAAATTCATCCCGATCTCTTACAATTAGTCAAATGCATTCGATTGTCACACATGTTGACCCCAGAAACACAAACAAAGCTGTTTACTGCTTTTAATCAATTTTTTCGCGGTTTTAGCCTGTTTTCTCGTTTTATGCCTGTTTTGGAACAAAATAGGTAGAAGTGTTGTCTAAACACTCCAAATTAAACCCGAACTCTTATAATTAGTCAAACGCATTAGATTGTTGCATATTTTCACCCTAGAAAGAGTAACATAGCTGTTTACTGCTTTAAATCAATGTTTTCTCTGTTTGAGCCTGTTGTGGGACAAAATGGGTATAATTGTTGTCTAAACACTCCAAATTCCTTCCGAACTCTTACAAATAGTTAAATGCATTGGATTGTCACACATTTTTACACTAGAAACACAAACAAATCTGTTTACTACTTCGAATTAATGTTTACTCGGTTTTAGCCTGTTTTCTCGTTTTATGCTTGTTTTGGAACAAAATTGGTATAAGTGTTGTCTAAACACTCCAAATTAAAGCCGAACTCTTATAATTAGTCAAACGCATTAGATTGTTGCATATTTTCACCCTAGAAAGAGTAACATAACTGTTTACTGCTATAAATCAATGTTTTCTCGGGTTTAGCCTGTTTCGGGACAAAATGGGTATAATTGTTGTCTAAACACTCCAAATTCATCCCGAACTCTTACAATTAGTCAAATGCATTCGATTGTCACACATGTTGACCCCAGAAACACAAACAAAGCTGTTTACTGCTTTTAATCAATGTTTTCGCGGTTTTAGCCTGTTTTCTCGTTTTATGCCTGTTTTGGAACAAAATAGGTATAAGTGTTGTCTAAACACCCCAAATTAAACCCGAACTCTTATAATTAGTCAAACGCATTAGATTGTTGCATATTTTCACCCAAGAAAGAGTAACATAGCTGTTTACTGCTTTAAATCAATGTTTTCTCAGTTTTAGCTTGTTTTGGGATAAAATGGGTATAATTGTTGTCTAAACACTCCAACTTCATCCCGAGCTCTTACAATTAGTCAAATGCATTGGATTATTACATATTTTGACCCTAGGAACAGTAAACAAAGCTGTCTATTTCGTCGAATTAATGTTTTCTTGTTTTAAGCCTGTTTCGGGACAAAATGAGTATAATTGTAGTCTAAACACTCCAAATTCATCCCGAACTCTTACAATTAGTCAAATGCATTCGATTGTCACACATGTTGACCCCAGAAACACAAACAAAGCTGTTTACTGCTTTTAATCAATGTTTTCGCGGTTTTAGCCTGTTTTCTCGTTTTATGCCTGTTTTGGAACAAAATAGGTATAAGTGTTGTCTAAACACTCCAAATTAAACCCGAACTCTTATAATTAGTCAAACGCATTAGATTGTTGCATATTTTCACCCTAGAAAGAGTAACATAGCTGTTTACTACTTTAAATCAATGTTTTCTTGGGTTTAGCCTGTTTCGGGACAAAATGAGTATAATTGTTGTCTAAACACTCCAAATTCATCCCGAACTCTTACAATTAGTCAAATGCATTCGATTGTCACACATGTTGACCCCAGAAACACAAACAAAGCTGTTTACTGCTTTTAATCAATGTTTTCGCGGTTTTAGCCTGTTTTCTCGTTTTAAGCCTGTTTTGGAACAAAATAGGTATAAGTGTTGTCTAAACACTCCAAATTAAACCCGAACTCTTATAATTAGTCAAACGCATTAGATTGTTGCATATTTTCACCCTAGAAAGAGTAACATAGCTGTTTACTGCTTTAAATCAATGTTTTCTCTGTTTTAGCCTGTTTTGGGACAAAATGGGTATAATTGTTGTCTAAACACTCCAAATTCCTTCCGAACTCTTACAAATAGTTAAATGCATTGGATTGTCACACATTTTTACACTAGAAACACAAACAAATCTGTTTACTACTTCGAATTAATGTTTACTCGGTTTTAGCCTGTTTTCTTGTTTTATGCCTGTATTGGAACAAAATTGGTATAAGTGTTGTCTAAACACTCCAAATTAAACCCGAACTCTTATAATTAGTCAAACGCATTAGATTGTTGCATATTTTCACCCTAGAAAGAGTAACATAACTGTTTACTGCTTTAAATCAATGTTTTCTCGGTTTTAGCTTGTTTTGGGACAAAATGGGTATAATTGTTGTGTAAACACTCTAAATTCCTCCCGAACTCTTACAAATAGTTAAATGCATAGGATTGTCACACATTTTGACACTAGAAACACAAACAAAGCTTTTAACTGCTTCGAATTAATGTTTACTCGGTTTTAGCCTGTTTTCTCGTTTTATGCCTGTTTTGGAACGAAATAGGTATAAGTGTTGTCTAAACACTCCAAATTCAACCCGAACTCTTATAATTAGTCAAATGCATTGGATTGTTACATATTTTGACCATAGAAAGAGTAACATAGCTGTTTACTGCTTTAAATCAATGTTTTCTTGGGTTTAGCCTGTTTTGGGACAAAATTGGTGTAATTGTTGTCTAAACACTCCAACTTCATCCCGAGCTCTTACAATTAGTCAAATGCATTGGATTATTACATATTTTGACCCTAGGAACAGTAAACAAAGCTGTCTATTTCGTCGAATTAATGTTTTCTTGTTTTTAGCCTGTTTTCTTGTTTTAAGCCTGTTTCGGGACAAAATGAGTATAATTGTTGTCTAAACACTCCAAATTCATCCCGAACTCTATCAATTAGTCAAATGCATTCGATTGTCACACATGTTGACCCCAGAAACACAAACAAAGCTGTTTACTGCTTTTAATCAATGTTTTTGCGGTTTTAGCCTGTTTTCTCGTTTTAAGCCTGTTTTTGGAACAAAATAGGTATTAGTGTTGTCTAAACACTCCAAATTAAACCTGAACTCTTATAATTAGTCAAACGCATTAGATTGTTGCATATTTTCACCCTACAAAGAGTAACATAGCTGTTTACTGCTTTAAATCAATGTTTTCTTGGGTTTAGCCTGTTTCGGGACAAAATGAGTATAATTCTTGTCTAAACACTCCAAATTCATCCCGAACTCTTACAATTAGTCAAATGCATTGGATTATTACATATTTTGACCCTAGGAACAGTAAACAAAGCTGTCTATTTCGTCGAATTAATGTTTTCTTGTTTTTAGCCTGTTTTCTTGTTTTAAGCCTGTTTCGGGACAAAATGAGTATAATTGTTGTCTAAACACTCCAAATTCATCCCGAACTCTTACAATTAGTCAAATGCATTCGATTGTCACACATGTTGACCCCAGAAACACAAACAAAGCTGTTTACTGCTTTTAATCAATGTTTTTGCGGTTTTAGCCTGTTTACTCGTTTTAAGCCTGTTTTTGGAACAAAATAGGTATTAGTGTTGTCTAAACACTCCAAATTAAACCTAAACTCTTATAATTAGTCAAACGCATTAGATTGTTGCATATTTTCACCCTAGAAAGAGTAACATAGCTGTTTACTGCTTTAAATCAATGTTTTCTTGGGTTTAGCCTGTTTCGAGACAAAATGAGTATAATTGTTGTCTAAACACTCCAAATTCATCCCGATCTCTTACAATTAGTCAAATGCATTCGATTGTCACACATGTTGACCCCAGAAACACAAACAAAGCTGTTTACTGCTTTTAATCAATTTTACGCGGTTTTAGCCTGTTTTCTCGTTTTATGCCTGTTTTGGAACAAAATAGGTATAAGTGTTGTCTAAACACTCCAAATTAAACCCGAACTCTTATAATTAGTCAAACGCATTAGATTGTTGCATATTTTCACCCTAGAAAGAGTAACATAGCTGTTTACTGCTTTAAATCAATGTTTTCTCTGTTTGAGCCTGTTTTGGGACAAAATGGGTATAATTGTTGTCTAAACACTCCAAATTCCTTCCGAACTCTTACAAATAGTTAAATGCGTTGGATTGTCACACATTTTTACACTAGAAACACAAACAAATCTGTTTACTACTTCGAATTAATGTTTACTCGGTTTTAGCCTGTTTTCTCGTTTTATGCTTGTTTTGGAACAAAATTGGTATAAGTGTTGTCTAAACACTCCAAGTTAAACCCGAACTCTTATAATTATTCAAAAGCATTAGATTGTTACATATTTTCACCCTAGAAAGAGTAACATAGCTGTTTACTGCTATAAATCAATGTTTTCTCGGGTTTAGCCTGTTTCGGGACAAAATGGGTATAATTGTTGTCTAAACACTCCAAATTCCTTCCGAACTCTTACAAATAGTTAAATGCATTGGATTGTCACACATTTTTACACTAGAAACGCAAACAAATCTGTTTACTACTTCGAATTAATGTTTACTCGGTTTTAGCCTGTTTTCTCGTTTTATGCTTGTTTTGGAACAAAATTGGTATAAGTGTTGTCTAAACACTCCAAATTAAAGCCGAACTCTTATAATTATTCAAAAGCATTAGATTGTTACATATTTTCACCCTAGAAAGAGTAACATAGCTGTTTACTGCTATAAATCAATGTTTTCTCGGGTTTAGCCTGTTTCGGGACAAAATGGGTATAATTGTTGTCTAAACACTCCAAATTCATCCCGAACTCTTACAATTAGTCAAATGCATTCGATTGTCACACATGTTGACCCCAGAAACACAAACAAAGCTGTTTACTGCTTTTAATCAATGTTTTCGCGGTTTTAGCCTGTTTTCTCGTTTTATGCCTGTTTTGGAACAAAATAGGTATAAGTGTTGTCTAAACACCCCAAATTAAACCCGAACTCTTATAATTAGTCAAACACATTAGATTGTTGCATATTTTCACCCTAGAAAGAGTAACATAGCTGTTTACTGCTTTAAATCAATGTTTTCTCAGTTTTAGCTTGTTTTGGGATAAAATGGGTATAATTGTTGTCTAAACACTCCAACTTCATCCCGAGCTCTTACAATTAGTCAAATGCATTGGATTATTACATATTTTGACCCTAGGAACAGTAAACAAAGCTGTCTATTTCGTCGAATTAATATTTTCTTGTTTTAAGCCTGTTTCGGGACAAAATGAGTATAATTGTAGTCTAAACACTCCAAATTCATCCCGAACTCTTACAATTAGTCAAATGCATTCGATTGTCACACATGTTGACCCCAGAAACACAAACAAAGCTGTTTACTGCTTTTAATCAATGTTTTCGCGGTTTTAGCCTGTTTTCTCGTTTTATGCCTGTTTTGGAACAAAATAGGTATAAGTGTTGTCTAAACACTCCAAATTAAACCCGAACTCTTATAATTAGTCAAACGCATTAGATTGTTGCATATTTTCACCCTAGAAAGAGTAACATAGCTGTTTACTGCTTTAAATCAATGTTTTCTCTGTTTGAGCCTGTTTTGGGACAAAATGGGTATAATTGTTGTCTAAACACTCCAAATTCCTTCCGAACTCTTACAAATAGTTAAATGCGTTGGATTGTCACACATTTTTACACTAGAAACACAAACAAATCTGTTTACTACTTCGAATTAATGTTTACTCGGTTTTAGCCTGTTTTCTCGTTTTATGCTTGTTTTGGAACAAAATTGGTATAAGTGTTGTCTAAACACTCCAAATTAAACCCGAACTCTTATAATTATTCAAAAGCATTAGATTGTTACATATTTTCACCCTAGAAAGAGTAACATAGCTGTTTACTGCTATAAATCAATGTTTTCTCGGGTTTAGCCTGTTTCGGGACAAAATGGGTATAATTGTTGTCTAAACACTCCAAATTCATCCCGAACTCTTACAATTAGTCAAATGCATTCGATTGTCACACATGTTGACCCCAGAAACACAAACAAAGCTGTTTACTGCTTTTAATCAATGTTTTCGCGGTTTTAGCCTGTTTTCTCGTTTTATGCCTGTTTTGGAACAAAATAGGTATAAGTGTTGTCTAAACACCCCAAATTAAACCCGAACTCTTATAATTAGTCAAACGCATTAGATTGTTGCATATTTTCACCCTAGAAAGAGTAACATAGCTGTTTACTGCTTTAAATCAATGTTTTCTCAGTTTTAGCTTGTTTTGGGATAAAATGGGTATAATTGTTGTCTAAACACTCCAACTTCATCCCGAGCTCTTACAATTAGTCAAATGCATTGGATTATTACATATTTTGACCCTAGGAACAGTAAACAAAGCTGTCTATTTCGTCGAATTAATGTTTTCTTGTTTTAAGCCTGTTTCGGGACAAAATGAGTATAATTGTAGTCTAAACACTCCAAATTCATCCCGAACTCTTACAATTAGTCAAATGCATTCGATTGTCACACATGTTGACCCCAGAAACACAAACAAAGCTGTTTACTGCTTTTAATCAATGTTTTCGCGGTTTTAGCCTGTTTTCTCGTTTTATGCCTGTTTTGGAACAAAATAGGTATAAGTGTTGTCTAAACACTCCAAATTAAACCCGAACTCTTATAATTAGTCAAACGCATTAGATTGTTGCATATTTTCACCCTAGAAAGAGTAACATAGCTGTTTACTACTTTAAATCAATGTTTTCTTGGGTTTAGCCTGTTTCGGGACAAAATGAGTATAATTGTTGTCTAAACACTCCAAATTCATCCCGAACTCTTACAATTAGTCAAATGCATTCGATTGTCACACATGTTGACCCCAGAAACACAAACAAAGCTGTTTACTGCTTTTAATCAATGTTTTCGCGGTTTTAGCCTGTTTTCTCGTTTTAAGCCTGTTTTGGAACAAAATAGGTATAAGTGTTGTCTAAACACTCCAAATTAAACCCGAACTCTTATAATTAGTCAAACGCATTAGATTGTTGCATATTTTCACCCTAGAAAGAGTAACATAGCTGTTTACTGCTTTAAATCAATGTTTTCTCTGTTTTAGCCTGTTTTGGGACAAAATGGGTATAATTGTTGTGTAAACACTCTAAATTCCTCCCGAACTCTTACAAATAGTTAAATGCATAGGATTGTCACACATTTTGACACTAGAAACACAAACAAAGCTTTTAACTGCTTCGAATTAATGTTTACTTGGTTTTAGCCTGTTTTCTCGTTTTATGCTTGTTTTGGAACGAAATAGGTATAAGTGTTGTCTAAACACTCCAAATTCAACCCGAACTCTTATAATTAGTCAAATGCATTGGATTGTTACATATTTTGACCATAGAAAGAGTAACATAGCTGTTTACTGCTTTAAATCAATGTTTTCTTGGGTTTAGCCTGTTTTGGGACAAAATTGGTGTAATTGTTGTCTAAGCACTCCAACTTCATCCCGAGCTCTTACAATTAGTCAAATGCATTGGATTATTACATATTTTGACCCTAGGAACAGTAAACAAAGCTGTCTATTTCGTCGAATTAATGTTTTCTTGTTTTTAGCCTGTTTTCTCGTTTTAAGCCTGTTTCGGGACAAAATGAGTATAATTGTAGTCTAAACACTCCAAATTCATCCCGAACTCTTACAATTAGTCAAATGCATTCGATTGTCACACATGTTGACCCCAGAAACACAAACAAAGCTGTTTACTGCTTTTAATCAATGTTTTCGCGGTTTTAGCCTGTTTTCTCGTTTTATGCCTGTTTTGGAACAAAATAGGTATAAGTGTTGTCTAAACACTCCAAATTAAACCCGAACTCTTATAATTAGTCAAACGCATTAGATTGTTGCATATTTTCACCCTAGAAAGAGTAACATAGCTGTTTACTACTTTAAATCAATGTTTTCTTGGGTTTAGCCTGTTTCGGGACAAAATGAGTATAATTGTTGTCTAAACACTCCAACTTCATCCCGAGCTCTTACAATTAGTCAAATGCATTCGATTGTCACACATGTTGACCCCAGAAACACAAACAAAGCTGTTTACTGCTTTTAATCAATGTTTTCGCGGTTTTAGCCTGTTTTCTCGTTTTAAGCCTGTTTTGGAACAAAATAGGTATAAGTGATGTCTAAACACTCCAAATTAAACCCGAACTCTTATAATTAGTCAAACGCATTAGATTGTTGCATATTTTCACCCTAGAAAGAGTAACATAGCTGTTTACTGCTTTAAATCAATGTTTTCTCTGTTTTAGCCTGTTTTGGGACAAAATGGGTGTAATTGTTGTCTAAACACTCCAAATTCCTTCCGAACTCTTACAAATAGTTAAATGCATTGGATTGTCACACATTTTTACACTAGAAACACAAACAAATCTGTTTACTACTTCGAATTATTGTTTACTCGGTTTTAGCCTGTTTTCTTGTTTTATGCCTGTATTGGAACAAAATTGGTATAAGTGTTGTCTAAACACTCCAAATTAAACCCGAACTCTTATAATTAGTCAAACGCATTAGATTGTTGCATATTTTCACCCTAGAAAGAGTAACATAACTGTTTACTGCTTTAAATCAATGTTTTCTCGGTTTTAGCCTGTTTTGGGACAAAATGGGTATAATTGTTGTGTAAACACTCTAAATTCCTCCCGAACTCTTACAAATAGTTAAATGCATAGGATTGTCACACATTTTGACACTAGAAACACAAACAAAGCTTTTAACTGCTTCGAATTAATGGTTACTCGGTTTTAGCCTGTTTTCTCGTTTTATGCCTGTTTTGGAATGAAATAGGTATAAGTGTTGTCTAAACACTCCGAATTCAACCCGAACTCTTATAATTAGTCAAATGCATTGGATTGTTACATATTTTGACCATAGAAAGAAGAACATAGCTGTTTACTGCTTTAAATCAATGTTTTCTTGGGTTTAGCCTGTTTTGGGACAAAATTGGTGTAATTGTTGTCTAAACACTCCAACTTCATCCCGAGCTCTTACAATTAGTCAAATGCATTCGATTGTCACACATGTTGACCCCAGAAACACAAACAAAGCTGTTTACTGCTTTTAATCAATGTTTTCGCGGTTTTAGCCTGTTTTCTCGTTTTAAGCCTGTTTTGGAACAAAATAGGTATAAGTGATGTCTAAACACTCCAAATTAAACCCGAACTCTTATAATTAGTCAAACGCATTAGATTGTTGCATATTTTCACCCTAGAAAGAGTAACATAGCTGTTTACTGCTTTAAATCAATGTTTTCTCTGTTTTAGCCTGTTTTGGGACAAAATGGGTGTAATTGTTGTCTAAACACTCCAAATTCCTTCCGAACTCTTACAAATAGTTAAATGCATTGGATTGTCACACATTTTTACACTAGAAACACAAACAAATCTGTTTACTACTTCGAATTAATGTTTACTCGGTTTTAGCCTGTTTTCTTGTTTTATGCCTGTATTGGAACAAAATTGGTATAAGTGTTGTCTAAACACTCCAAATTAAACCCGAACTCTTATAATTAGTCAAACGCATTAGATTGTTGCATATTTTCACCCTAGAAAGAGTAACATAACTGTTTACTGCTTTAAATCAATGTTTTCTCGGTTTTAGCCTGTTTTGGGACAAAATGGGTATAATTGTTGTGTAAACACTCTAAATTCCTCCCGAACTCTTACAAATAGTTAAATGCATAGGATTGTCACACATTTTGACACTAGAAACACAAACAAAGCTTTTAACTGCTTCGAATTAATGTTTACTTGGTTTTAGCCTGTTTTCTCGTTTTATGCCTGTTTTGGAACGAAATAGGTATAAGTGTTGTCTAAACACTCCAAATTCAACCCGAACTCTTATAATTAGTCAAATGCATTGGATTGTTACATATTTTGACCATAGAAAGAGTAACATAGCTGTTTACTGCTTTAAATCAATGTTTTCTTGGGTTTAGCCTGTTTTGGGACAAAATTGGTGTAATTGTTGTCTAAACACTCCAACTTCATCCCGAGCTCTTACAATTAGTCAAATGCATTGGATTATTACATATTTTGACCCTAGGAACAGTAAACAAAGCTGTCTATTTCGTCGAATTAATGTTTTCTTGTTTTTAGCCTGTTTTCTTGTTTTAAGCCTGTTTCGGGACAAAATGAGTATAATTGTTGTCTAAACACTCCAAATTCATCCCGAACTCTTACAATTAGTCAAATGCATTCGATTGTCACACATGTTGACCCCAGAAACATAAACAAAGCTGTTTACTGCTTTTAATCAATGTTTTCGCGGTTTTAGCCTGTTTTCTCGTTTTAAGCCTGTTTTGGAACAAAATAGGTATAAGTGTTGTCTAAACACTCCAAATTAAACCCGAACTCTTATAATTAGTCAAACGCATTAGATTGTTGCATATTTTCACCCTAGAAAGAGTAACATAGCTGTTTACTGCTTTAAATCAATGTTTTCTCTGTTTTAGCCTGTTTTGGGACAAAATGGGTATAATTGTTGTCTAAACACTCCAAATTCCTTCCGAACTCTTACAAATAGTTAAATGCATTGGATTGTCACACATTTTTACACTATAAACACAAACAAATCTGTTTACTACTTCGAATTAATGTTTACTCGGTTTTAGCCTGTTTTCTCGTTTTATGCTTGTTTTGGAACAAAATTGGTATAAGTGTTGTCTAAACACTCCAAATTAAACCCGAACTCTTATAATTATTCAAAAGCATTAGATTGTTACATATTTTCACCCTAGAAAGAGTAACATAGCTGTTTACTGCTATAAATCAATGTTTTCTCAGGTTTAGCCTGTTTCGGGACAAAATGGGTATAATTGTTGTCTAAACACTCCAAATTCATCCCGAACTCTTACAATTAGTCAAATGCATTCGATTGTCACACATGTTGACCCCAGAAACACAAACAAAGCTGTTTACTGCTTTTAATCAATGTTTTCGCGGTTTTAGCCTGTTTTCTCGTTTTATGCCTGTTTTGGAACAAAATAGGTATAAGTGTTGTCTAAACACTCGAAATTAAACCCGAACTCTTATAATTAGTCAAACGCATTAGATTGTTGCATATTTTCACCCTAGAAAGAGTAACATAGCTGTTTACTGCTTTAAATCAATGTTTTCTCTGTTTTAGCCTGTTTTGGGACAAAATGGGTATAATTGTTGTCTAAACACTCCAAATTCCTTCCGAACTCTTACAAATAGTTAAATGCATTGGATTGTCACACATTTTTACACTAGAAACACAAACAAATCTGTTTACTACTTCGAATTAATGTTTACTCGGTTTTAGCCTGTTTTCTTGTTTTATGCCTGTATTGGAACAAAATTGGTATAAGTGTTGTCTAAACACTCCAAATTAAACCCGAACTCTTATAATTATTCAAAAGCATTAGATTGTTACATATTTTCACCCTAGAAAGAGTAACATAGCTGTTTACTGCTATAAATCAATGTTTTCTCAGGTTTAGCCTGTTTCGGGACAAAATGGGTATAATTGTTGTCTAAACACTCCAAATTCATCCCGAACTCTTACAATTAGTCAAATGCATTCGATTGTCACACATGTTGACCCCAGAAACACAAACAAAGCTGTTTACTGCTTTTAATCAATGTTTTCGCGGTTTTAGCCTGTTTTCTCGTTTTATGCCTGTTTTGGAACAAAATAGGTATAAGTGTTGTCTAAACACTCGAAATTAAACCCGAACTCTTATAATTAGTCAAACGCATTAGATTGTTGCATATTTTCACCCTAGAAAGAGTAACATAGCTGTTTACTGCTTTAAATCAATGTTTTCTCAGTTTTAGCTTGTTTTGGGATAAAATGGGTATAATTGTTGTCTAAACACTCCAAATTCCTCCCGAACCTTTACAATTAGTTAAATGCATTGGATTGTCACACATTTTGACACTAGAAACACAAACAAAGCTTTTTTCTGCTTTGAATTAATGTTTTCTCGATTTTAGCCTGTTTTCTCGTTTTAAGCCTATTTTGGAACAAAATAGGTATAAGTGTTGTCTAAACACTCCAAATTAAACCCGAACTCTTATAATTAGTCAAACGCATTAGATTGTTGTATATTTTCACCCTAGAAAGAGTAACATAGCTGTTTACTGCTTTAAATCAATGTTTTCTTGGGTTTAGCCTGTTTCGGGACAAAATGAGTATAATTGTTGTCTAAACACTCCAAATTCATCCCGAACTCTTACAATTAGTCAAATGCATTCGATTGTCACACATGTTGACCCCAGAAACACAAACAAAGCTGTTTACTGCTTTTAATCAATGTTTTCGCGGTTTTAGCCTGTTTTCTCGTTTTAAGCCTGTTTTGGGACAAAATGGGTATAATTGTTGTCTAAACAGTCCAAATTCCTTCCGAACTCTTACAAATAGTTAAATGCATTGGATTGTCACACATTTTTACACTCTAAACACAAACAAAGCTGTTTACTGCTTTTAATCAATGTTTTCGCGGTTTTAGCCTGTTTTCTCGTTTTATGCCTGTTTTGGAACAAAATTGGTATAAGTGTTGTCTAAACACTCCAAATTAAACCCGAACTCTTATAATTATTCAAAAGCATTAGATTGTTACATATTTTCACCCTAGAAAGAGTAACATAGCTGTTTACAGCTATAAATCAATGTTTTCTCAGGTTTAGCCTGTTTCGGGACAAAATGGGTATAATTGTTGTCTAAACACTCCAAATTCATCCCGAACTCTTACAATTAGTCAAATGCATTCGATTGTCACACATGTTGACCCCAGAAACACAAACAAAGCTGTTTACTGCTTTTAATCAATGTTTTCGCGGTTTTAGCCTGTTTTCTCGTTTTATGCCTGTTTTGGAACAAAATAGGTATAAGTGTTGTCTAAACACTCGAAATTAAACCCGAACTCTTATAATTAGTCAAACGCATTAGATTGTTGCATATTTTCACCCTAGAAAGAGTAACATAGCTGTTTACTGCTTTAAATCAATGTTTTCTCAGTTTTAGCTTGTTTTGGGATAAAATGGGTATAATTGTTGTCTAAACACTCCAAATTCCTCCCGAACCTTTACAATTAGTTAAATGCATTGGATTGTCACACATTTTGACACTAGAAACACAAACAAAGCTTTTTTCTGCTTTGAATTAATGTTTTCTCGATTTTAGCCTGTTTTCTCGTTTTAAGCCTATTTTGGAACAAAATAGGTATAAGTGTTGTCTAAACACTCCAAATTAAACCCGAACTCTTATAATTAGTCAAACGCATTAGATTGTTGCATATTTTCACCCTAGAAAGAGTAACATAGCTGTTTACTGCTTTAAATCAATGTTTTCTCAGTTTTAGCTTGTTTTGGGATAAAATGGGTATAATTGTTGTCTAAACACTCCAAATTCCTCCCGAACCTTTACAATTAGTTAAATGCATTGGATTGTCACACATTTTGACACTAGAAACACAAACAAAGCTTTTTTCTGCTTTGAATTAATGTTTTCTCGATTTTAGCCTGTTTTCTCGTTTTAAGCCTATTTTGGAACAAAATAGGTATAAGTGTTGTCTAAACACTCCAAATTAAACCCGAACTCTTATAATTAGTCAAACGCATTAGATTGTTGTATATTTTCACCCTAGAAAGAGTAACATAGCTGTTTACTGCTTTAAATCAATGTTTTCTTGGGTTTAGCCTGTTTCGGGACAAAATGAGTATAATTGTTGTCTAAACACTCCAAATTCATCCCGAACTCTTACAATTAGTCAAATGCATTCGATTGTCACACATTTTTACACTCTAAACACAAACAAAGCTGTTTACTGCTTTTAATCAATGTTTTCGCGGTTTTAGCCTGTTTTCTCGTTTTATGCCTGTTTTGGAACAAAATTGGTATAAGTGTTGTCTAAACACTCCAAATTAAACCCGAACTCTTATAATTATTCAAAAGCATTAGATTGTTACATATTTTCACCCTAGAAAGAGTATCATAGCTGTTTACAGCTATAAATCAATGTTTTCTCGGGTTTAGCCTGTTTCGGGACAAAATGGGTATAATTGTTGTCTAAACACTCCAAATTCATCTAAACTCTTACAATTAGTCAAATTCATTCGATTGTCACACATGTTGACCCCAGAAACACAAACAAACCTGTTTACTGCTTTTAATCAATGTTTTCGCGGTTTTAGCCTGTTTTCTCGTTTTAAGCCTGTTTTGGAACAAAATAGGTATAATCAATGTTTATGCGGTTTTAGCCTGTTTTCTCGTTTTAAGCCTGTTTTTGGAACAAAATAGGTATTAGTGTTGTCTAAACACTCCAAATTAAACCTGAACTCTTATAATTAGTCAAACGCATTAGATTGTTGCATATTTTCACCCTAGAAAGAGTAACATAGCTGTTTACTGCTTTAAATCAATGTTTTCTTGGGTTTAGCCTGTTTCGGGACAAAATGAGTATAATTGTTGTCTAAACACTCCAAATTCATCTAAACTCTTACAATTAGTCAAATTCATTCAATTGTCACACATGTTGACCCCAGAAACACAAACAAACCTGTTTACTGCTTTTAATCAATGTTTTCGCGGTTTTAGCCTGTTTTCTCGTCTTATGCCTGTTTTGGAACAAAATAGGTATAAGTGTTGTCTAACACTCCAAATTAAACCCGAACTCTTATAATTAGTCAAACGCATTAGATTGTTACATAGTTTCACCGTAGAAAGAGTAACATAACTGTTTACTGCTTTAAATCAATGTTTTCTCGGTTTTAGCTTGTTTTGGGACAAAATGGGTATAATTGTTGTGTAAACACTCCAAATTCCTCCCGAACTCTTACAAATAGTTAAATGCATTGGATTGTCACACATTTTGACACTAGAAACACAAACAAAGCTTTTAACTGCTTCGAATTAATGTTTACTCGGTTTTAGCCTGTTTTCTCGTTTTGTGCCTGTTTTGGAACGAAATAGGTATAAGTGTTGTCTAAACACTCCAAATTCAACCCGAACTCTTATAATTAGTCAAATGCATTGGATTGTTACATATTTTAACCATAGAAAGAGTAACGTAGCTGTTTACTGCTTTAAATCAATGTTTTCTCGGGTTTAGCCTGTTTTGGGACAAAATTGGTATAATTGTTGTCTAAACACTCCAACTTCATCCCAAGCTCTTACAATTAGTCAAATGCATTGGATTATTACATATTTTGACCCTAGGAACAGTAAACAAAGCTGTCTATTTCGTCGAATTAATGTTTTCTTGTTTTTAGCCTGTTTTCTTGTTTTAAGCCTGTTTCGGGACAAAATGAGTATAATTGTTGTCTAAACACTCCAAATTCATCCCGAACTCTTACAATTAGTCAAATGCATTCGATTGTCACACATGTTGACCCCAGAAACACAAACAAAGCTGTTTACTGCTTTTAATCAATGTTTATGCGGTTTTAGCCTGTTTTCTCGTTTTAAGCCTGTTTTTGGAACAAAATAGGTATTAGTGTTGTCTAAACACTCCAAATTAAACCTGAACTCTTATAATTAGTCAAACGCATTAGATTGTTGCATATTTTCACCCTAGAAAGAGTAACATAGCTGTTTACTGTTTTAAATCAATGTTTTCTTGGGTTTAGCCTGTTTCGGGACAAAATGAGTATAATTGTTGTCTAAACACTCCAAATTCATCCAAACTCTTACAATTAGTCAAATTCATTCGATTGTCACACATGTTGACCCCAGAAACACAAACAAACCTGTTTACTGCTTTTAATCAATGTTTTCGCGGTTTTAGCCTGTTTTCTCGTTTTAAGCCTGTTTTGGAACAAAATAGGTATAAGTGTTGTCTAAACACTCCAAATTAAACCTGAACTCTTATAATTAGTCAAACGCATAAGATTGTTGCATATTTTCACCCTAGAAAGAGTAACATAGCTGTTTACTGCTTTAAATCAATGTTTTCTCTGTTTTAGCCTGTTTTGGGACAAAATGGGTATAATTGTTGTCTCAAAGATCGATTCGTACGAAGGTCTTCCACTGAGATTCAGCTTCCGCGTTGTGCATAAGAGTTACAGAAACGTGAGTCCTCTTTCCAGTGGAAGTGAAATCAGCTTCATACGAGCTACCGATCAAAAGTTATTCCCGATTCAGTGGACATATATCATTCTGACGCGATTTAGAAGCAACTACATTGAATACGTCATTCCACCAAAGACACAAAAAGGCTGTGCTCTAAACTCTACTCTATTTAAATTCCTTAAATTCATTATCTTAGCTCCATTACTAGTCTTTACTCTTTAATATGTTCTCTTTTTTACACTAGAAACACAAACAAATCTGTTTACTACTTCGAATTAATGTTTACTCGGTTTTAGCCTGTTTTCTCGTTTTATGCCTGTTCTGGAACAAAATTGGTATAAGTGTTGTCTAAACACTCTAAATTAAACCCGAACTCTTATAATTATTCAAAAGCATTAGATTGTTACATATTTTCACCCTAGAAAGAGTAACATAGCTGTTTGCTGCTATAAATCAATGTTTTCTCGGATTTAGCCTGTTTCGGGACAAAATGGGTATAATTGTTGTCTAAACACTCCAAATTCATCCCGAACTCTTACAATTAGTCAAATGCATTCGATTGTCACACATGTTGACCCCAGAAACACAAACAAAGCTGTTTACTGCTTTTAATCAATGTTTTCGCGGTTTTAGCCTGTTTTCTCGTTTTATGCCTGTTTTGGAACAAAATAGGTATAAGTGTTGTCTAACACTCCAAATTAAACCCGAACTCTTATAATTAGTCAAACGCATTAGATTGTTACATATTTTCACCCTAGAAAGAGTAACATAACTGTTTACTGCTTTAAATCAATGTTTTCTCGGTTTTAGCCTGTTTTGGGACAAAATGGGTATAATTGTTGTGTAAACACTCCAAATTCCTCCCGAACTCTTACAAATAGTTAAATGCATTGGATTGTCACACATTTTGACACTAGAAACACAAACAAATCTTTTAACTGCTTCGAATTAATGTTTACTCGGTTTTAGCCTGTTTTCTCGTTTTATGCCTGTTTTGGAACGAAATAGGTATAAGTGTTGTCTAAACACTCCAATTTGAACCCGAACTCTTATAATTAGTCAAATGCATTGGATTGTTACATATTTTGACCATAGAAAGAGTAACATAGCTGTTTACTGCTTTAAATCAATGTTTTCTCGGGTTTAGCCTGTTTCGGGACAAAATGAGTATAATTGTTGTCTAAACACTCCAAATTCATCCCGAACTCTTACAATTAGTCAAATGTATTGGATTGTCACACATGTTGACCCCAGAAACACAAACAAAGCTGTTTACTGCTTTTAATCAATGTTTTCGCGGTTTTAGCCTGTTTTCTCGTTTTAAGCCTGTTTTGGAACAAAATAGGTATAAGTGTTGTCTAAACACTCCAAATTAAACCCGAACTCTTATAATTAGTCAAACGCATTAGATTGTTGCATATTTTCACCCTAGAAAGAGTAACATAGCTGTTTACTGCTTTAAATCAATGTTTTCTCTGTTTTAGCCTGTTTTGGGACAAAATGGGTATAATTGTTGTCTAAACACTCCAAATTCCTTCCGAACTCTTACAAATAGTTAAATGCATTGGATTGTCACACATTTTTACACTATAAACACAAACAAATCTGTTTACTACTTCGAATTAATGTTTACTCGGTTTTAGCCTGTTTTCTCGTTTTATGCCTGTTTTGGAACAAAATTTGTATAAGTGTTGTCTAAACACTCCAAATTAAACCCAAACTCTTATAATTATTCAAAAGCATTAGATTGTTACATATTTTCACCCTAGAAAGAGTAACATAGCTGTTTACAGCTATAAATCAATGTTTTCTCGGGTTTAGCCTGTTTCGAGACAAAATGGGTATAATTGTTGTCTAAACACTCCAAATTCATCCCGAACTCTTACAATTGGTCAAATGCATTTGATTGTCACACATGTTGACCCCAGAAACACAAACAAAGCTGTTTACTGCTTTTAATCAATGTTTTCGCGGTTTTAGCCTGTTTTCTCGTTTTATGCCTGTTTTGGAACAAAATAGGTATAAGTGTTGTCTAAACACTCCAAATTAAACCCGAACTCTTATAATTAGTCAAACGCATTAGATTGTTGCATATTTTCACCCTAGAAAGAGTAACATAGCTGTTTACTGCTTTAAATCAATGTTTTCTCTGTTTTAGCCTGTTTTGGGACAAAATGGGTATAATTGTTGTCTGAACACTCCAAATTCCTTCCGAACTCTTACAAATAGTTAAATGCATTGGATTGTCACACATTTTTACACTATAAACACAAACAAATCTGTTTACTACTTCGAATTAATGTTTACTCGGTTTTAGCCTGTTTTCTCGTTTTATGCCTGTTTTGGAACAAAATTTGTATAAGTGTTGTCTAAACACTCCAAATTAAACCCGAACTCTTATAATTATTCAAAAGCATTAGATTGTTACATATTTTCACCCTAGAAAGAGTAACATAGCTGTTTACAGCTATAAATCAATGTTTTCTCGGGTTTAGCCTGTTTCGAGACAAAATGGGTATAATTGTTGTCTAAACACTCCAAATTCATCCCGAACTCTTACAATTAGTCAAATGCATTCGATTGTCACACATGTTGACCCCAGAAACACAAACAAAGCTGTTTACTGCTTTTAATCAATGTTTTCGCGGTTTTAGCCTGTTTTCTCGTTTTATGCCTGTTTTGGAACAAAATAGGTATAAGTGTTGTCTAAACACTCCAAATTAAACCCGAACTCTTATAATTAGTCAAACGCATTAGATTGTTGCATATTTTCACCCTAGAAAGAGTAACATAGCTGTTTACTGCTTTAAATCAATGTTTTCTCAGTTTTAGCTTGTTTTGGGATAAAATGAGTATAATTGTTGTCTAAACACTCCAAATTCCTCCCGAACCTTTACAATTAGTTAAATGCATTGGATTGTCACACATTTTGACACTAGAAACACAAACAAAGCTTTTTTCTGCTTTGAATTAATGTTTTCTCGATTTTAGCCTGTTTTCTCGTTTTAAGCCTATTTTGGAACAAAATAGGTATAAGTGTTGTCTAAACACTCCAAATTAAACCCGAACTCTTATAATTAGTCAAACGCATTATATTGTTGCATATTTTCACCCTAGAAAGAGTAACATAACTGTTTACTGCTTTAAATCAATGTTTTCTCGGTTTTAGCCTGTTTTGGGACAAAATGAGTATAATTGTTGTGTAAACACTCTAAATTCCTCCCGAACTCTTACAAATAGTTAAATGCATAGGATTGTCACACATTTTGACACTAGAAACACAAACAAAGCTTTTAACTGCTTCGAATTAATGTTTACTCGGTTTTAGCCTGTTTTCTCGTTTTGTGCCTGTTTTGGAACGAAATAGGTATAAGTGTTGTCTAAACACTCCAAATTCAACCCGAACTCTTATAATTAGTCAAATGCATTGGATTGTTACATATTTTAACCATAGAAAGAGTAACGTAGCTGTTTACTGCTTTAAATCAATGTTTTCCCGGGTTTAGCCTGTTTTGGGACAAAATTGGTATAATTGTTGTCTAAACACTCCAACTTCATCCCAAGCTCTTACAATTAGTCAAATGCATTGGATTATTACATATTTTGACCCTAGGAACAGTAAACAAAGCTGTCTATTTCGTCGAATTAATGTTTTCTTGTTTTTAGCCTGTTTTCTTGTTTTAAGCCTGTTTCGGGACAAAATGAGTATAATTGTTGTCTAAACACTCCAAATTCATCCCGAACTCTTACAATTAGTCAAATGCATTCGATTGTCACACATGTTGACCCCAGAAACACAAACAAAGCTGTTTACTGCTTTTAATCAATGTTTATGCGGTTTTAGCCTGTTTTCTCGTTTTAAGCCTGTTTTTGGAACAAAATAGGTATTAGTGTTGTCTAAACACTCCAAATTAAACCTGAACTCTTATAATTAGTCAAACGCATTAGATTGTTGCATATTTTCACCCTAGAAAGAGTAACATAGCTGTTTACTGCTTTAAATCAATGTTTTCTTGGGTTTAGCCTGTTTCGGGACAAAATGAGTATAATTGTTGTCTAAACACTCCAAATTCATCCCGAACTCTTACAATTAGTCAAATGCATTCGATTGTCACACATGTTGACCCCAGAAACACAAACAAAGCTGTTTACTGCTTTTAATCAATGTTTTCGCGGTTTTAGCCTGTTTTCTCGTTTTATGCCTGTTTTGGAACAAAATAGGTATAAGTGTTGTCTAAACACTCCAAATTAAACCTGAACTCTTATAATTAGTCAAACGCATTAGATTGTTGCATAATTTCACCCTAGAAAGAGTAACATAGCTGTTTACTGCTTTAAATCAATGTTTTCTCTGTTTTAGCCTGTTTTGGGACAAAATGGGTATAATTGTTGTCTCAAAGATCGATTCGTACGAAGGTCTTCCACTGAGATTCAGCTTCCGCGTTGTGCATAAGAGTTACAGAAACGTGAGTCCTCTTTCCAGTGGAAGTGAAATCAGCTTCATACGAGCTAGCGATCAAAAGTTATTCCCGATTCAGTGGACATATATCATTCTGACGCGATTTAGAAGCAACTACATTGAATACGTCATTCCACCAAAGACACAAAAAGGCTGTGCTCTAAACTCTACTCTATTTAAATTCCTTAAATTCATTATCTTAGCTCCATTACTAGTCTTTACTCTTTAATATGTTCTCTTTTTTACACTAGAAACACAAACAAATCTGTTTACTACTTCGAATTAATGTTTACTCGGTTTTAGCCTGTTTTCTCGTTTTATGCCTGTTCTGGAACAAAATTGGTATAAGTGTTGTCTAAACACTCTAAATTAAACCCGAACTCTTATAATTATTCAAAAGCATTAGATTGTTACATATTTTCACCCTAGAAAGAGTAACATAGCTGTTTGCTGCTATAAATCAATGTTTTCTCGGATTTAGCCTGTTTCGGGACAAAATGGGTATAATTGTTGTCTAAACACTCCAAATTCATCCCGAACTCTTACAATTAGTCAAATGCATTCGATTGTCACACATGTTGACCCCAGAAACACAAACAAAGCTGTTTACTGCTTTTAATCAATGTTTTCGCGGTTTTAGCCTGTTTTCTCGTTTTATGCCTGTTTTGGAACAAAATAGGTATAAGTGTTGTCTAACACTCCAAATTAAACCCGAACTCTTATAATTAGTCAAACGCATTAGATTGTTACATATTTTCACCCTAGAAAGAGTAACATAACTGTTTACTGCTTTAAATCAATGTTTTCTCGGTTTTAGCCTGTTTTGGGACAAAATGGGCATAATTGTTGTGTAAACACTCCAAATTCCTCCCGAACTCTTACAAATAGTTAAATGCATTGGATTGTCACACATTTTGACACTAGAAACACAAACAAATCTTTTAACTGCTTCGAATTAATGTTTACTCGGTTTTAGCCTGTTTTCTCGTTTTATGCCTGTTTTGGAACGAAATAGGTATAAGTGTTGTCTAAACACTCCAATTTGAACCCGAACTCTTATAATTAGTCAAATGCATTGGATTGTTACATATTTTGACCATAGAAAGAGTAACATAGCTGTTTACTGCTTTAAATCAATGTTTTCTCGGGTTTAGCCTGTTTCGGGACAAAATGAGTATAATTGTTGTCTAAACACTCCAAATTCATCCCGAACTCTTACAATTAGTCAAATGTATTGGATTGTCACACATGTTGACCCCAGAAACACAAACAAAGCTGTTTACTGCTTTTAATCAATGTTTTCGCGGTTTTAGCCTGTTTTCTCGTTTTAAGCCTGTTTTGGAACAAAATAGGTATAAGTGTTGTCTAAACACTCCAAATTAAACCCGAACTCTTATAATTAGTCAAACGCATTAGATTGTTGCATATTTTCACCCTAGAAAGAGTAACATAGCTGTTTACTGCTTTAAATCAATGTTTTCTCTGTTTTAGCCTGTTTTGGGACAAAATGGGTATAATTGTTGTCTAAACACTCCAAATTCCTTCCGAACTCTTACAAATAGTTAAATGCATTGGATTGTCACACATTTTTACACTATAAACACAAACAAATCTGTTTACTACTTCGAATTAATGTTTACTCGGTTTTAGCCTGTTTTCTCGTTTTATGCCTGTTTTGGAACAAAATTTGTATAAGTGTTGTCTAAACACTCCAAATTAAACCCAAACTCTTATAATTATTCAAAAGCATTAGATTGTTACATATTTTCACCCTAGAAAGAGTAACATAGCTGTTTACAGCTATAAATCAATGTTTTCTCGGGTTTAGCCTGTTTCGAGACAAAATGGGTATAATTGTTGTCTAAACACTCCAAATTCATCCCGAACTCTTACAATTGGTCAAATGCATTTGATTGTCACACATGTTGACCCCAGAAACACAAACAAAGCTGTTTACTGCTTTTAATCAATGTTTTCGCGGTTTTAGCCTGTTTTCTCGTTTTATGCCTGTTTTGGAACAAAATAGGTATAAGTGTTGTCTAAACACTCCAAATTAAACCCGAACTCTTATAATTAGTCAAACGCATTAGATTGTTGCATATTTTCACCCTAGAAAGAGTAACATAGCTGTTTACTGCTTTAAATCAATGTTTTCTCTGTTTTAGCCTGTTTTGGGACAAAATGGGTATAATTGTTGTCTGAACACTCCAAATTCCTTCCGAACTCTTACAAATAGTTAAATGCATTGGATTGTCACACATTTTTACACTATAAACACAAACAAATCTGTTTACTACTTCGAATTAATGTTTACTCGGTTTTAGCCTGTTTTCTCGTTTTATGCCTGTTTTGGAACAAAATTTGTATAAGTGTTGTCTAAACACTCCAAATTAAACCCGAACTCTTATAATTATTCAAAAGCATTAGATTGTTACATATTTTCACCCTAGAAAGAGTAACATAGCTGTTTACAGCTATAAATCAATGTTTTCTCGGGTTTAGCCTGTTTCGAGACAAAATGGGTATAATTGTTGTCTAAACACTCCAAATTCATCCCGAACTCTTACAATTAGTCAAATGCATTCGATTGTCACACATGTTGACCCCAGAAACACAAACAAAGCTGTTTACTGCTTTTAATCAATGTTTTCGCGGTTTTAGCCTGTTTTCTCGTTTTATGCCTGTTTTGGAACAAAATAGGTATAAGTGTTGTCTAAACACTCCAAATTAAACCCGAACTCTTATAATTAGTCAAACGCATTAGATTGTTGCATATTTTCACCCTAGAAAGAGTAACATAGCTGTTTACTGCTTTAAATCAATGTTTTCTCAGTTTTAGCTTGTTTTGGGATAAAATGAGTATAATTGTTGTCTAAACACTCCAAATTCCTCCCGAACCTTTACAATTAGTTAAATGCATTGGATTGTCACACATTTTGACACTAGAAACACAAACAAAGCTTTTTTCTGCTTTGAATTAATGTTTTCTCGATTTTAGCCTGTTTTCTCGTTTTAAGCCTATTTTGGAACAAAATAGGTATAAGTGTTCTCTAAACACTCCAAATTAAACCCGAACTCTTATAATTAGTCAAACGCATTATATTGTTGCATATTTTCACCCTAGAAAGAGTAACATAACTGTTTACTGCTTTAAATCAATGTTTTCTCGGTTTTAGCCTGTTTTGGGACAAAATGAGTATAATTGTTGTGTAAACACTCTAAATTCCTCCCGAACTCTTACAAATAGTTAAATGCATAGGATTGTCACACATTTTGACACTAGAAACACAAACAAAGCTTTTAACTGCTTCGAATTAATGTTTACTCGGTTTTAGCCTGTTTTCTCGTTTTGTGCCTGTTTTGGAACGAAATAGGTATAAGTGTTGTCTAAACACTCCAAATTCAACCCGAACTCTTATAATTAGTCAAATGCATTGGATTGTTACATATTTTAACCATAGAAAGAGTAACGTAGCTGTTTACTGCTTTAAATCAATGTTTTCTCGGGTTTAGCCTGTTTTGGGACAAAATTGGTATAATTGTTGTCTAAACACTCCAACTTCATCCCAAGCTCTTACAATTAGTCAAATGCATTGGATTATTACATATTTTGACCCTAGGAACAGTAAACAAAGCTGTCTATTTCGTCGAATTAATGTTTTCTTGTTTTTAGCCTGTTTTCTTGTTTTAAGCCTGTTTCGGGACAAAATGAGTATAATTGTTGTCTAAACACTCCAAATTCATCCCGAACTCTTACAATTAGTCAAATGCATTCGATTGTCACACATGTTGACCCCAGAAACACAAACAAAGCTGTTTACTGCTTTTAATCAATGTTTATGCGGTTTTAGCCTGTTTTCTCGTTTTAAGCCTGTTTTTGGAACAAAATAGGTATTAGTGTTGTCTAAACACTCCAAATTAAACCTGAACTCTTATAATTAGTCAAACGCATTAGATTGTTGCATATTTTCACCCTAGAAAGAGTAACATAGCTGTTTACTGCTTTAAATCAATGTTTTCTTGGGTTTAGCCTGTTTCGGGACAAAATGAGTATAATTGTTGTCTAAACACTCCAAATTCATCTAAACTCTTACAATTAGTCAAATTCATTCGATTGTCACACATGTTGACCCCAGAAACACAAACAAACCTGTTTACTGCTTTTAATCAATGTTTTCGCGGTTTTAGCCTGTTTTCTCGTTTTAAGCCTGTTTTGGAACAAAATAGGTATAAGTGTTGTCTAAACACTCCAAATTAAACCTGAACTCTTATAATTAGTCAAACGCATAAGATTGTTGCATATTTTCACCCTAGAAAGAGTAACATAGCTGTTTACTGCTTTAAATCAATGTTTTCTCTGTTTTAGCCTGTTTTGGGACAAAATGGGTATAATTGTTGTCTCAAAGATCGATTCGTACGAAGGTCTTCCACTGAGATTCAGCTTCCGCGTTGTGCATAAGAGTTACAGAAACGTGAGTCCTCTTTCCAGTGGAAGTGAAATCAGCTTCATACGAGCTACCGATCAAAAGTTATTCCCGATTCAGTGGACATATATCATTCTGACGCGATTTAGAAGCAACTACATTGAATACGTCATTCCACCAAAGACACAAAAAGGCTGTGCTCTAAACTCTACTCTATTTAAATTCCTTAAATTCATTATCTTAGCTCCATTACTAGTCTTTACTCTTTAATATGTTCTCTTTTTTACACTAGAAACACAAACAAATCTGTTTACTACTTCGAATTAATGTTTACTCGGTTTTAGCCTGTTTTCTCGTTTTATGCCTGTTTTGGAACAAAATTGGTATAAGTGTTGTCTAAACACTCCAAATTAAACCCGAACTCTTATATTTATTCAAAAGCATTAGATTGTTACATATTTTCACCCTAGAAAGAGTAACATAGCTGTTTACTGCTATAAATCAATGTTTTCTCGTGTTTAGCCTGTTTCGGGACAAAATGGGTATAATTGTTGTCTAAACACTCCAAATTCATCCCGAACTCTTACAATTAGTCAAATGCATTCGATTGTCACACATGTTGACCCCAGAAACACAAACAAAGCTGTTTACTGCTTTTAATCAATGTTTTCGCGGTTTTAGCCTGTTTTCTCGTCTTATGCCTGTTTTGGAACAAAATAGGTATAAGTGTTGTCTAACACTCCAAATTAAACCCGAACTCTTATAATTAGTCAAACGCATTAGATTGTTACATAGTTTCACCGTAGAAAGAGTAACATAACTGTTTACTGCTTTAAATCAATGTTTTCTCGGTTTTAGCTTGTTTTGGGACAAAATGGGTATAATTGTTGTGTAAACACTCCAAATTCCTCCCGAACTCTTACAAATAGTTAAATGCATTGGATTGTCACACATTTTGACACTAGAAACACAAACAAAGCTTTTAACTGCTTCGAATTAATGTTTACTCGGTTTTAGCCTGTTTTCTTGTTTTATGCCTGTTTTGGAACGAAATAGGTATAAGTGTTGTCTAAACACTCCAATTTGAACCCGAACTCTTATAATTAGTCAAATGCATTGGATTGTTACATATTTTGACCATAGAAAGAGTAACATAGCTGTTTACTGCTTTAAATCAATGTTTTCTCGGGTTTAGCCTGTTTCGGGACAAAATGAGTATAATTGTTGTCTAAACACTCCAAATTCATCCCGAACTCTTACAATTAGTCAAATGTATTGGATTGTCACACATGTTGACCCCAGAAACACAAACAAAGCTGTTTACTGCTTTTAATCAATGTTTTCGCGGTTTTAGCCTGTTTTCTCGTTTTATGCCTGTTTTGGAACAAAATAGGTATAAGTGTTGTCTAAACACTCCAAATTAAACCCGAACTCTTATAATTAGTCAAACGCATTAGATTGTTGCATATTTTCACCCTAGAAAGAGTAACATAGCTGTTTACTGCTTTAAATCAATGTTTTCTCAGTTTTAGCTTGTTTTGGGATAAAATGGGTATAATTGTTGTCTAAACACTCCAAATTCCTCCCGAACCTTTACAATTAGTTAAATGCATTGGATTGTCACACATTTTGACACTAGAAACACAAACAAAGCTTTTTTCTGCTTTGAATTAATGTTTTCTCGATTTTAGCCTGTTTTCTCGTTTTAAGCCTATTTTGGAACAAAATAGGTATAAGTGTTGTCTAAACACTCCAAATTAAACCCGAACTCTTATAATTAGTCAAACGCATTATATTGTTGCATATTTTCACCCTAGAAAGAGTAACATAACTGTTTACTGCTTTAAATCAATGTTTTCTCGGTCTTAGCCTGTTTTGGGACAAAATGAGTATAATTGTTGTGTAAACACTCTAAATTCCTCCCGAACTCTTACAAATAGTTAAATGCATAGGATTGTCACACATTTTGACACTAGAAACACAAACAAAGCTTTTAACTGCTTCGAATTAATGTTTACTCGGTTTTAGCCTGTTTTCTCGTTTTGTGCCTGTTTTGGAACGAAATAGGTATAAGTGTTGTCTAAACACTCCAAATTCAACCCGAACTCTTATAATTAGTCAAATGCATTGGATTGTTACATATTTTAACCATAGAAAGAGTAACGTAGCTGTTTACTGCTTTAAATCAATGTTTTCTCGGGTTTAGCCTGTTTTGGGACAAAATTGGTATAATTGTTGTCTAAACACTCCAACTTCATCCCGAGCTCTTACAATTAGTCAAATGCATTGGATTATTACATATTTTGACCCTAGGAACAGTAAACAAAGCTGTCTATTTCGTCGAATTAATGTTTTCTTGTTTTTAGCCTGTTTTCTTGTTTTAAGCCTGTTTCGGGACAAAATGAGTATAATTGTTGTCTAAACACTCCAAATTCATCCTGAACTCTTACAATTAGTCAAATGCATTCGATTGTCACACATGTTGACCCCAGAAACACAAACAAAGCTGTTTACTGCTTTTAATCAACGTTTTTGCGGTTTTAGCCTGTTTTCTCGTTTTAAGCCTGTTTTTGGAACAAAATAGGTATTAGTGTTGTCTAAACACTCCAAATTAAACCTGAACTCTTATAATTAGTCAAACGCATTAGATTGTTGCATATTTTCACCCTAGAAAGAGTAACATAGCTGTTTACTGCTTTAAATCAATGTTTTCTTGGGTTTAGCCTGTTTCGGGACAAAATGAGTATAATTGTTGTCTAAACACTCCAAATTCATCCAAACTCTTACAATTAGTCAAATTCATTCGATTGTCACACATGTTGACCCCAGAAACACAAACAAACCTGTTTACTGCTTTTAATCAATGTTTTCGCGGTTTTAGCCTGTTTTCTCGTTTTATGCCTGTTTTGGAACAAAATTGGTATAAGTGTTGTCTAAACACTCCAAATTAAACCCGAACTCTTATATTTATTCAAAAGCATTAGATTGTTACATATTTTCACCCTAGAAAGAGTAACATAGCTGTTTACTGCTATAAATCAATGTTTTCTCGGGTTTAGCCTGTTTCGGGACAAAATGGGTATAATTGTTGTCTAAACACTCCAAATTCATACCGAACTCTTACAATTAGTCAAATGCATTCGATTGTCACACATGTTGACCCCAGAAACACAAACAAAGCTGTTTACTGCTTTTAATCAATGTTTTCGCGGTTTTAGCCTGTTTTCTCGTCTTATGCCTGTTTTGGAACAAAATAGGTATAAGTGTTGTCTAACACTCCAAATTAAACCCGAACTCTTATAATTAGTCAAACGCATTAGATTGTTACATAGTTTCACCGTAGAAAGAGTAACATATCTGTTTACTGCTTTAAATCAATGTTTTCTCGGTTTTAGCTTGTTTTGGGACAAAATGGGTATAATTGTTGTGTAAACACTCCAAATTCCTCCCGAACTCTTACAAATAGTTAAATGCATTGGATTGTCACACATTTTGACACTAGAAACACAAACAAAGCTTTTAACTGCTTCGAATTAATGTTTACTCGGTTTTAGCCTGTTTTCTTGTTTTATGCCTGTTTTGGAACGAAATAGGTATAAGTGTTGTCTAAACACTCCAATTTGAACCCCGAACTCTTATAATTAGTCAAATGCATTGGATTGTTACATATTTTGACCATAGAAAGAGTAACATAGCTGTTTACTGCTTTAAATCAATGTTTTCTCGGGTTTAGCCTGTTTCGGGACAAAATGAGTATAATTGTTGTCTAAACACTCCAAATTCATCCCGAACTCTTACAATTAGTCAAATGTATTGGATTGTCACACATGTTGACCCCAGAAACACAAACAAAGCTGTTTACTGCTTTTAATCAATGTTTTCGCGGTTTTAGCCTGTTTTCTCGTTTTATGCCTGTTTTGGAACAAAATAGGTATAAGTGTTGTCTAAACACTCCAAATTAAACCCGAACTCTTATAATTAGTCAAACGCATTAGATTGTTGCATATTTTCACCCTAGAAAGAGTAACATAGCTGTTTACTGCTTTAAATCAATGTTTTCTCAGTTTTAGCTTGTTTTGGGATAAAATGGGTATAATTGTTGTCTAAACACTCCAAATTCCTCCCGAACCTTTACAATTAGTTAAATGCATTGGATTGTCACACATTTTGACACTAGAAACACAAACAAAGCTTTTTTCTGCTTTGAATTAATGTTTTCTCGATTTTAGCCTGTTTTCTCGTTTTAAGCCTATTTTGGAACAAAATAGGTATAAGTGTTGTCTAAACACTCCAAATTAAACCCGAACTCTTATAATTAGTCAAACGCATTATATTGTTGCATATTTTCACCCTAGAAAGAGTAACATAACTGTTTACTGCTTTAAATCAATGTTTTCTCGGTTTTAGCCTGTTTTGGGACAAAATGAGTATAATTGTTGTGTAAACACTCTAAATTCCTCCCGAACTCTTACAAATAGTTAAATGCATAGGATTGTCACACATTTTGACATTAGAAACACAAACAAAGCTTTTAACTGCTTCGAATTAATGTTTACTCGGTTTTAGCCTGTTTTCTCGTTTTGTGCCTGTTTTGGAACGAAATAGGTATAAGTGTTGTCTAAACACTCCAAATTCAACCCGAACTCTTATAATTAGTCAAATGCATTGGATTGTTACATATTTTAACCATAGAAAGAGTAACGTAGCTGTTTACTGCTTTAAATCAATGTTTTCTCGGGTTTAGCCTGTTTTGGGACAAAATTGGTATAATTGTTGTCTAAACACTCCAACTTCATCCCGAGCTCTTACAATTAGTCAAATGCATTGGATTATTACATATTTTGACCCTAGGAACAGTAAACAAAGCTGTCTATTTCGTCGAATTAATGTTTTCTTGTTTTTAGCCTGTTTTCTTGTTTTAAGCCTGTTTCGGGACAAAATGAGTATAATTGTTGTCTAAACACTCCAAATTCATCCTGAACTCTTACAATTAGTCAAATGCATTCGATTGTCACACATGTTGACCCCAGAAACACAAACAAAGCTGTTTACTGCTTTTAATCAACGTTTTTGCGGTTTTAGCCTGTTTTCTCGTTTTAAGCCTGTTTTTGGAACAAAATAGGTATTAGTGTTGTCTAAACACTCCAAATTAAACCTGAACTCTTATAATTAGTCAAACGCATTATATTGTTGCATATTTTCACCCTAGAAAGAGTAACATAACTGTTTACTGCTTTAAATCAATGTTTTCTCGGTTTTAGCCTGTTTTGGGACAAAATGAGTATAATTGTTGTGTAAACACTCTAAATTCCTCCCGAACTCTTACAAATAGTTAAATGCATAGGATTGTCACACATTTTGACACTAGAAACACAAACAAAGCTTTTAACTGCTTCGAATTAATGTTTACTCGGTTTTAGCCTGTTTTCTCGTTTTGTGCCTGTTTTGGAACGAAATAGGTATAAGTGTTGTCTAAACACTCCAAATTCAACCCGAACTCTTATAATTAGTCAAATGCATTGGATTGTTACATATTTTAACCATAGAAAGAGTAACGTAGCTGTTTACTGCTTTAAATCAATGTTTTCTCGGGTTTAGCCTGTTTTGGGACAAAATTGGTATAATTGTTGTCTAAACACTCCAACTTCATCCCGAGCTCTTACAATTAGTCAAATGCATTGGATTATTACATATTTTGACCCTAGGAACAGTAAACAAAGCTGTCTATTTCGTCGAATTAATGTTTTCTTGTTTTTAGCCTGTTTTCTTGTTTTAAGCCTGTTTCGGGACAAAATGAGTATAATTGTTGTCTAAACACTCCAAATTCATCCTGAACTCTTACAATTAGTCAAATGCATTCGATTGTCACACATGTTGACCCCAGAAACACAAACAAAGCTGTTTACTGCTTTTAATCAACGTTTTTGCGGTTTTAGCCTGTTTTCTCGTTTTAAGCCTGTTTTTGGAACAAAATAGGTATTAGTGTTGTCTAAACACTCCAAATTAAACCTGAACTCTTATAATTAGTCAAACGCATTAGATTGTTGCATATTTTCACCCTAGAAAGAGTAACATAGCTGTTTACTGCTTTAAATCAATGTTTTCTTGGGTTTAGCCTGTTTCGGGACAAAATGAGTATAATTGTTGTCTAAACACTCCAAATTCATCCAAACTCTTACAATTAGTCAAATTCATTCGATTGTCACACATGTTGACCCCAGAAACACAAACAAACCTGTTTACTGCTTTTAATCAATGTTTTCGCGGTTTTAGCCTGTTTTCTCGTTTTATGCCTGTTTTGGAACAAAATTGGTATAAGTGTTGTCTAAACACTCCAAATTAAACCCGAACTCTTATATTTATTCAAAAGCATTAGATTGTTACATATTTTCACCCTAGAAAGAGTAACATAGCTGTTTACTGCTATAAATCAATGTTTTCTCGGGTTTAGCCTGTTTCGGGACAAAATGGGTATAATTGTTGTCTAAACACTCCAAATTCATACCGAACTCTTACAATTAGTCAAATGCATTCGATTGTCACACATGTTGACCCCAGAAACACAAACAAAGCTGTTTACTGCTTTTAATCAATGTTTTCGCGGTTTTAGCCTGTTTTCTCGTCTTATGCCTGTTTTGGAACAAAATAGGTATAAGTGTTGTCTAACACTCCAAATTAAACCCGAACTCTTATAATTAGTCAAACGCATTAGATTGTTACATAGTTTCACCGTAGAAAGAGTAACATATCTGTTTACTGCTTTAAATCAATGTTTTCTCGGTTTTAGCTTGTTTTGGGACAAAATGGGTATAATTGTTGTGTAAACACTCCAAATTCCTCCCGAACTCTTACAAATAGTTAAATGCATTGGATTGTCACACATTTTGACACTAGAAACACAAACAAAGCTTTTAACTGCTTCGAATTAATGTTTACTCGGTTTTAGCCTGTTTTCTTGTTTTATGCCTGTTTTGGAACGAAATAGGTATAAGTGTTGTCTAAACACTCCAATTTGAACCCCGAACTCTTATAATTAGTCAAATGCATTGGATTGTTACATATTTTGACCATAGAAAGAGTAACATAGCTGTTTACTGCTTTAAATCAATGTTTTCTCGGGTTTAGCCTGTTTCGGGACAAAATGAGTATAATTGTTGTCTAAACACTCCAAATTCATCCCGAACTCTTACAATTAGTCAAATGTATTGGATTGTCACACATGTTGACCCCAGAAACACAAACAAAGCTGTTTACTGCTTTTAATCAATGTTTTCGCGGTTTTAGCCTGTTTTCTCGTTTTATGCCTGTTTTGGAACAAAATAGGTATAAGTGTTGTCTAAACACTCCAAATTAAACCCGAACTCTTATAATTAGTCAAACGCATTAGATTGTTGCATATTTTCACCCTAGAAAGAGTAACATAGCTGTTTACTGCTTTAAATCAATGTTTTCTCAGTTTTAGCTTGTTTTGGGATAAAATGGGTATAATTGTTGTCTAAACACTCCAAATTCCTCCCGAACCTTTACAATTAGTTAAATGCATTGGATTGTCACACATTTTGACACTAGAAACACAAACAAAGCTTTTTTCTGCTTTGAATTAATGTTTTCTCGATTTTAGCCTGTTTTCTCGTTTTAAGCCTATTTTGGAACAAAATAGGTATAAGTGTTGTCTAAACACTCCAAATTAAACCCGAACTCTTATAATTAGTCAAACGCATTATATTGTTGCATATTTTCACCCTAGAAAGAGTAACATAACTGTTTACTGCTTTAAATCAATGTTTTCTCGGTTTTAGCCTGTTTTGGGACAAAATGAGTATAATTGTTGTGTAAACACTCTAAATTCCTCCCGAACTCTTACAAATAGTTAAATGCATAGGATTGTCACACATTTTGACATTAGAAACACAAACAAAGCTTTTAACTGCTTCGAATTAATGTTTACTCGGTTTTAGCCTGTTTTCTCGTTTTGTGCCTGTTTTGGAACGAAATAGGTATAAGTGTTGTCTAAACACTCCAAATTCAACCCGAACTCTTATAATTAGTCAAATGCATTGGATTGTTACATATTTTAACCATAGAAAGAGTAACGTAGCTGTTTACTGCTTTAAATCAATGTTTTCTCGGGTTTAGCCTGTTTTGGGACAAAATTGGTATAATTGTTGTCTAAACACTCCAACTTCATCCCGAGCTCTTACAATTAGTCAAATGCATTGGATTATTACATATTTTGACCCTAGGAACAGTAAACAAAGCTGTCTATTTCGTCGAATTAATGTTTTCTTGTTTTTAGCCTGTTTTCTTGTTTTAAGCCTGTTTCGGGACAAAATGAGTATAATTGTTGTCTAAACACTCCAAATTCATCCTGAACTCTTACAATTAGTCAAATGCATTCGATTGTCACACATGTTGACCCCAGAAACACAAACAAAGCTGTTTACTGCTTTTAATCAACGTTTTTGCGGTTTTAGCCTGTTTTCTCGTTTTAAGCCTGTTTTTGGAACAAAATAGGTATTAGTGTTGTCTAAACACTCCAAATTAAACCTGAACTCTTATAATTAGTCAAACGCATTAGATTGTTGCATATTTTCACCCTAGAAAGAGTAACATAGCTGTTTACTGCTTTAAATCAATGTTTTCTTGGGTTTAGCCTGTTTCGGGACAAAATGAGTATAATTGTTGTCTAAACACTCCAAATTCATCCAAACTCTTACAATTAGTCAAATTCATTCGATTGTCACACATGTTGACCCCAGAAACACAAACAAACCTGTTTACTGCTTTTAATCAATGTTTTCGCGGTTTTAGCCTGTTTTCTCGTTTTATGCCTGTTTTGGAACAAAATTGGTATAAGTGTTGTCTAAACACTCCAAATTAAACCCGAACTCTTATATTTATTCAAAAGCATTAGATTGTTACATATTTTCACCCTAGAAAGAGTAACATAGCTGTTTACTGCTATAAATCAATGTTTTCTCGGGTTTAGCCTGTTTCGGGACAAAATGGGTATAATTGTTGTCTAAACACTCCAAATTCATCCCGAACTCTTACAATTAGTCAAATGCATTCGATTGTCACACATGTTGACCCCAGAAACACAAACAAAGCTGTTTACTGCTTTTAATCAATGTTTTCGCGGTTTTAGCCTGTTTTCTCGTCTTATGCCTGTTTTGGAACAAAATAGGTATAAGTGTTGTCTAACACTCCAAATTAAACCCGAACTCTTATAATTAGTCAAACGCATTAGATTGTTACATAGTTTCACCGTAGAAAGAGTAACATAACTGTTTACTGCTTTAAATCAATGTTTTCTCGGTTTTAGCTTGTTTTGGGACAAAATGGGTATAATTGTTGTGTAAACACTCCAAATTCCTCCCGAACTCTTACAAATAGTTAAATGCATTGGATTGTCACACATTTTGACACTAGAAACACAAACAAAGCTTTTAACTGCTTCGAATTAATGTTTACTCGGTTTTAGCCTGTTTTCTTGTTTTATGCCTGTTTTGGAACGAAATAGGTATAAGTGTTGTCTAAACACTCCAATTTGAACCCGAACTCCTATAATTAGTCAAATGCAT
This sequence comes from Camelina sativa, assembly GCF_030686135.1. Classification (NCBI taxonomy): domain Eukaryota; kingdom Viridiplantae; phylum Streptophyta; class Magnoliopsida; order Brassicales; family Brassicaceae; genus Camelina; species Camelina sativa. Next base: position 11,479,325 of record NC_141886.1, on the reverse strand, counting down.
TGGATTGTTACATATTTTGACCATAGAAAGAGTAACATAGCTGTTTACTGCTTTAAATCAATGTTTTCTCGGGTTTAGCCTGTTTCGGGACAAAATGAGTATAATTGTTGTCTAAACACTCCAAATTCATCCCGAACTCTTACAATTAGTCAAATGTATTGGATTGTCACACATGTTGACCCCAGAAACACAAACAAAGCTGTTTACTGCTTTTAATCAATGTTTTCGCGGTTTTAGCCTGTTTTCTCGTTTTATGCCTGTTTTGGAACAAAATAGGTATAAGTGTTGTCTAAACACTCCAAATTAAACCCGAACTCTTATAATTAGTCAAACGCATTAGATTGTTGCATATTTTCACCCTAGAAAGAGTAACATAGCTGTTTACTGCTTTAAATCAATGTTTTCTCAGTTTTAGCTTGTTTTGGGATAAAATGGGTATAATTGTTGTCTAAACACTCCAAATTCCTCCCGAACCTTTACAATTAGTTAAATGCATTGGATTGTCACACATTTTGACACTAGAAACACAAACAAAGCTTTTTTCTGCTTTGAATTAATGTTTTCTCGATTTTAGCCTGTTTTCTCGTTTTAAGCCTATTTTGGAACAAAATAGGTATAAGTGTTGTCTAAACACTCCAAATTAAACCCGAACTCTTATAATTAGTCAAACGCATTATATTGTTGCATATTTTCACCCTAGAAAGAGTAACATAACTGTTTACTGCTTTAAATCAATGTTTTCTCGGTTTTAGCCTGTTTTGGGACAAAATGAGTATAATTGTTGTGTAAACACTCTAAATTCCTCCCGAACTCTTACAAATAGTTAAATGCATAGGATTGTCACACATTTTGACACTAGAAACACAAACAAAGCTTTTAACTGCTTCGAATTAATGTTTACTCGGTTTTAGCCTGTTTTCTCGTTTTGTGCCTGTTTTGGAACGAAATAGGTATAAGTGTTGTCTAAACACTCCAAATTCAACCCGAACTCTTATAATTAGTCAAATGCATTGGATTGTTACATATTTTAACCATAGAAAGAGTAACGTAGCTGTTTACTGCTTTAAATCAATGTTTTCTCGGGTTTAGCCTGTTTTGGGACAAAATTGGTATAATTGTTGTCTAAACACTCCAACTTCATCCCGAGCTCTTACAATTAGTCAAATGCATTGGATTATTACATATTTTGACCCTAGGAACAGTAAACAAAGCTGTCTATTTCGTCGAATTAATGTTTTCTTGTTTTTAGCCTGTTTTCTTGTTTTAAGCCTGTTTCGGGACAAAATGAGTATAATTGTTGTCTAAACACTCCAAATTCATCCTGAACTCTTACAATTAGTCAAATGCATTCGATTGTCACACATGTTGACCCCAGAAACACAAACAAAGCTGTTTACTGCTTTTAATCAATGTTTTTGCGGTTTTAGCCTGTTTTCTCGTTTTAAGCCTGTTTTTGGAACAAAATAGGTATTAGTGTTGTCTAAACACTCCAAATTAAACCTGAACTCTTATAATTAGTCAAACGCATTAGATTGTTGCATATTTTCACCCTAGAAAGAGTAACATAGCTGTTTACTGCTTTAAATCAATGTTTTCTTGGGTTTAGCCTGTTTCGGGACAAAATGAGTATAATTGTTGTCTAAACACTCCAAATTCATCCAAACTCTTACAATTAGTCAAATTCATTCGATTGTCACACATGTTGACCCCAGAAACACAAACAAACCTGTTTACTGCTTTTAATCAATGTTTTCGCGGTTTTAGCCTGTTTTCTCGTTTTAAGCCTGTTTTGGAACAAAATAGGTATAAGTGTTGTCTAAACACTCCAAATTAAACCTGAACTCTTATAATTAGTCAAACGCATAAGATTGTTGCATATTTTCACCCTAGAAAGAGTAACATAGCTGTTTACTGCTTTAAATCAATGTTTTCTCTGTTTTAGCCTGTTTTGGGACAAAATGGGTATAATTGTTGTCTCAAAGATCGATTCGTACGAAGGTCTTCCACTGAGATTCAGCTTCCGCGTTGTGCATAAGAGTTACAGAAACGTGAGTCCTCTTTCCAGTGGAAGTGAAATCAGCTTCATACGAGCTACCGATCAAAAGTTATTCCCGATTCAGTGGACATATATCATTCTGACGCGATTTAGAAGCAACTACATTGAATACGTCATTCCACCAAAGACACAAAAAGGCTGTGCTCTAAACTCTACTCTATTTAAATTCCTTAAATTCATTATCTTAGCTCCATTACTAGTCTTTACTCTTTAATATGTTCTCTTTTTTACACTAGAAACACAAACAAATCTGTTTACTACTTCGAATTAATGTTTACTCGGTTTTAGCCTGTTTTCTCGTTTTATGCCTGTTTTGGAACAAAATTGGTATAAGTGTTGTCTAAACACTCCAAATTAAACCCGAACTCTTATAATTATTCAAAAGCATTAGATTGTTACATATTTTCACCCTAGAAAGAGTAACATAGCTGTTTACTGCTATAAATCAATGTTTTCTCGGGTTTAGCCTGTTTCGGGACAAAATGGGTATAATTGTTGTCTAAACACTCCAAATTCATCCCGAACTCTTACAATTAGTCAAATGCATTCGATTGTCACACATGTTGACCCCAGAAACACAAACAAAGCTGTTTACTGCTTTTAATCAATGTTTTCGCGGTTTTAGCCTGTTTTCTCGTCTTATGCCTGTTTTGGAACAAAATAGGTATAAGTGTTGTCTAACACTCCAAATTAAACCCGAACTCTTATAATTAGTCAAACGCATTAGATTGTTACATAGTTTCACCGTAGAAAGAGTAACATAACTGTTTACTGCTTTAAATCAATGTTTTCTCGGTTTTAGCTTGTTTTGGGACAAAATGGGTATAATTGTTGTGTAAACACTCCAAATTCCTCCCGAACTCTTACAAATAGTTAAATGCATTGGATTGTCACACATTTTGACACTAGAAACACAAACAAAGCTTTTAACTGCTTCGAATTAATGTTTACTCGGTTTTAGCCTGTTTTCTTGTTTTATGCCTGTTTTGGAACGAAATAGGTATAAGTGTTGTCTAAACACTCCAATTTGAACCCGAACTCTTATAATTAGTCAAATGCATTGGATTGTTACATATTTTGACCATAGAAAGAGTAACATAGCTGTTTACTGCTTTAAATCAATGTTTTCTCGGGTTTAGCCTGTTTTGGGACAAAATGAGTATAATTGTTGTCTAAACACTCCAAATTCATCCCGAACTCTTACAATTAGTCAAATGTATTGGATTGTCACACATGTTGACCCCAGAAACACAAACAAAGCTGTTTACTGCTTTTAATCAATGTTTTCGCGGTTTTAGCCTGTTTTCTCGTTTTATGCCTGTTTTGGAACAAAATAGGTATAAGTGTTGTCTAAACACTCCAAATTAAACCCGAACTCTTATAATTAGTCAAACGCATTAGATTGTTGCATATTTTCACCCTAGAAAGAGTAACATAGCTGTTTACTGCTTTAAATCAATGTTTTCTCAGTTTTAGCTTGTTTTGGGATAAAATGGGTATAATTGTTGTCTAAACACTCCAAATTCCTCCCGAACCTTTACAATTAGTTAAATGCATTGGATTGTCACACATTTTGACACTAGAAACACAAACAAAGCTTTTTTCTGCTTTGAATTAATGTTTTCTCGATTTTAGCCTGTTTTCTCGTTTTAAGCCTATTTTGGAACAAAATAGGTATAAGTGTTGTCTAAACACTCCAAATTAAACCCGAACTCTTATAATTAGTCAAACGCATTATATTGTTGCATATTTTCACCCTAGAAAGAGTAACATAACTGTTTACTGCTTTAAATCAATGTTTTCTCGGTTTTAGCCTGTTTTGGGACAAAATGAGTATAATTGTTGTGTAAACACTCTAAATTCCTCCCGAACTCTTACAAATAGTTAAATGCATAGGATTGTCACACATTTTGACACTAGAAACACAAACAAAGCTTTTAACTGCTTCGAATTAATGTTTACTCGGTTTTAGCCTGTTTTCTCGTTTTGTGCCTGTTTTGGAACGAAATAGGTATAAGTGTTGTCTAAACACTCCAAATTCAACCCGAACTCTTATAATTAGTCAAATGCATTGGATTGTTACATATTTTAACCATAGAAAGAGTAACGTAGCTGTTTACTGCTTTAAATCAATGTTTTCTCGGGTTTAGCCTGTTTTGGGACAAAATTGGTATAATTGTTGTCTAAACACTCCAACTTCATCCCGAGCTCTAACAATTAGTCAAATGCATTGGATTATTACATATTTTGACCCTAGGAACAGTAAACAAAGCTGTCTATTTCGTCGAATTAATGTTTTCTTGTTTTTAGCCTGTTTTCTTGTTTTAAGCCTGTTTCGGGACAAAATGAGTATAATTGTTGTCTAAACACTCCAAATTCATCCTGAACTCTTACAATTAGTCAAATGCATTCGATTGTCACACATGTTGACCCCAGAAACACAAACAAAGCTGTTTACTGCTTTTAATCAATGTTTTTGCGGTTTTAGCCTGTTTTCTCGTTTTAAGCCTGTTTTTGGAACAAAATAGGTATTAGTGTTGTCTAAACACTCCAAATTAAACCTGAACTCTTATAATTAGTCAAACGCATTAGATTGTTGCATATTTTCACCCTAGAAAGAGTAACATAGCTGTTTACTGCTTTAAATCAATGTTTTCTTGGGTTTAGCCTGTTTCGGGACAAAATGAGTATAATTGTTGTCTAAACACTCCAAATTCATCCAAACTCTTACAATTAGTCAAATTCATTAGATTGTCACACATGTTGACCCCAGAAACACAAACAAACCTGTTTACTGCTTTTAATCAATGTTTTCGCGGTTTTAGCCTGTTTTCTCGTTTTAAGCCTGTTTTGGAACAAAATAGGTATAAGTGTTGTCTAAACACTCCAAATTAAACCTGAACTCTTATAATTAGTCAAACGCATTAGATTGTTGCATATTTTCACCCTAGAAAGAGAAACGTAGCTGTTTACTGCTTTAAATCAATGTTTTCTCTGTTTTAGCCTGTTTTGGGACAAAATGGGTATAATTGTTGTCTCAAAGATCAATTCGTACGAAGGTCTTCCACTGAGATTCAGCTTCCGCGTTGTGCATAAGAGTTACAGAAACGTGAGTCCTCTTTCCAGTGGAAGTGAAATCAGCTTCATACGAGCTACCGATCAAAAGTTATTCCCGATTCAGTGGACATATATCATTCTGACGCGATTTAGAAGCAACTACATTGAATACGTCATTCCACCAAAGACACAAAAAGGCTGTGCTCTAAACTCTACTCTATTTAAATTCCTTAAATTCATTATCTTAGCTCCATTACTAGTCTTTACTCTTTAATATGTTCTCTTTTTTACACTAGAAACACAAACAAATCTGTTTACTACTTCGAATTAATGTTTACTCGGTTTTAGCCTGTTTTCTCGTTTTATGCCTGTTTTGGAACAAAATTGGTATAAGTGTTGTCTAAACACTCCAAATTAAACCCGAACTCTTATATTTATTCAAAAGCATTAGATTGTTACATATTTTCACCCTAGAAAGAGTAACATAGCTGTTTACTGCTATAAATCAATGTTTTCTCGGGTTTAGCCTGTTTCGGGACAAAATGGGTATAATTGTTGTCTAAACACTCCAAATTCATCCCGAACTCTTACAATTAGTCAAATGCATTCGATTGTCACACATGTTGACCCCAGAAACACAAACAAAGCTGTTTACTGCTTTTAATCAATGTTTTCGCGGTTTTAGCCTGTTTTCTCGTTTTATGCCTGTTTTGGAACAAAATAGGTATAAGTGTTGTCTAACACTCCAAATTAAACCCGAACTCTTATAATTAGTCAAACGCATTAGATTGTTACATATTTTCACCCTAGAAAGAGTAACATAACTGTTTACTGCTTTAAATCAATGTTTTCTCGGTTTTAGCCTGTTTTGGGACAAAATGGGTATAATTGTTGTGTAAACACTCCAAATTCCTCCCGAACTCTTACAAATAGTTAAATGCATTGGATTGTCACACATTTTGACACTAGAAACACAAACAAAGCTTTTAACTGCTTCGAATTAATGTTTACTCGGTTTTAGCCTGTTTTCTCGTTTTATGCCTGTTTTGGAACGAAATAGGTATAAGTGTTGTCTAAACACTCCAATTTGAACCCGAACTCTTATAATTAGTCAAATGCATTGGATTGTTACATATTTTGACCATAGAAAGAGTAACATAGCTGTTTACTGCTTTAAATCAATGTTTTCTCGGGTTTAGCCTGTTTCGGGACAAAATGAGTATAATTGTTGTCTAAACACTCCAAATTCATCCCGAACTCTTACAATTAGTCAAATGTATTGGATTGTCACACATGTTGACCCCAGAAACACAAACAAAGCTGTTTACTGCTTTTAATCAATGTTTTCGCGGTTTTAGCCTGTTTTCTCGTTTTAAGCCTGTTTTGGAACAAAATAGGTATAAGTGTTGTCTAAACACTCCAAATTAAACCCGAACTCTTATAATTAGTCAGACGCATTAGATTGTTGCATATTTTCACCCTAGAAAGAGTAACATAGCTGTTTACTGCTTTAAATCAATGTTTTCTCTGTTTTAGCCTGTTTTGGGACAAAATGGGTATAATTGTTGTCTAAACACTCCAAATTCCTTCCGAACTCTTACAAATAGTTAAATGCATTGGATTGTCACACATTTTTACACTATAAACACAAACAAATCTGTTTACTACTTCGAATTAATGTTTACTCGGTTTTAGCGTGTTTTCTCGTTTTATGCCTGTTTTGGAACAAAATTTGTATAAGTGTTGTCTAAACACTCCAAATTAAACCCGAACTCTTATAATTATTCAAAGCATTAGATTGTTACATATTTTCACCCTAGAAAGAGTAACATAGCTGTTTACAGCTATAAATCAATGTTTTCTCGGGTTTAGCCTGTTTCGAGACAAAATGGGTATAATTAATGTCTAAACACTCCAAATTCATCCCGAACTCTTACAATTAGTCAAATGCATTCGATTGTCACACATGTTGACCCCAGAAACACAAACAAAGCTGTTTACTGCTTTTAATCAATGTTTTCGCGGTTTTAGCCTGTTTTCTCGTTTTATGCCTGTTTTGGAACAAAATAGGTATAAGTGTTGTCTAAACACTCCAAATTAAACCCGAACTCTTATAATTAGTCAAACGCATTAGATTGTTGCATATTTTCACCCTAGAAAGAGTAACATAGCTGTTTACTGCTTTAAATCAATGTTTTCTCAGTTTTAGCTTGTTTTGGGATAAAATGGGTATAATTGTTGTCTAAACACTCCAAATTCCTCCCGAACCTTTACAATTAGTTAAATGCATTGGATTGTCACACATTTTGACACTAGAAACACAAACAAAGCTTTTTTCTGCTTTGAATTAATGTTTTCTCGATTTTAGCCTGTTTTCTCGTTTTAAGCCTATTTTGGAACAAAATAGGTATAAGTGTTGTCTAAACACTCCAAATTAAACCCGAACTCTTATAATTAGTCAAACGCATTATATTGTTGCATATTTTCACCCTAGAAAGAGTAACATAACTGTTTACTGCTTTAAATCAATGTTTTCTCGGTTTTAGCCTGTTTTGGGACAAAATGAGTATAATTGTTGTGTAAACACTCTAAATTCCTCCCGAACTCTTACAAATAGTTAAATGCATAGGATTGTCACACATTTTGACACTAGAAACACAAACAAAGCTTTTAACTGCTTCGAATTAATGTTTACTCGGTTTTAGCCTGTTTTCTCGTTTTGTGCCTGTTTTGGAACGAAATAGGTATAAGTGTTGTCTAAACACTCCAAATTCAACCCGAACTCTTATAATTAGTCAAATGCATTGGATTGTTACATATTTTAACCATAGAAAGAGTAACGTAGCTGTTTACTGCTTTAAATCAATGTTTTCTCGGGTTTAGCCTGTTTTGGGACAAAATTGGTATAATTGTTGTCTAAACACTCCAACTTCATCCCGAGCTCTTACAATTAGTCAAATGCATTGGATTATTACATATTTTGACCCTAGGAACAGTAAACAAAGCTGTCTATTTCGTCGAATAATGTTTTCTTGTTTTTAGCCTGTTTTCTTGTTTTAAGCCTGTTTCGGGACAAAATGAGTATAATTGTTGTCTAAACACTCCAAATTCATCCCGAACTCTTACAATTAGTCAAATGCATTCGATTGTCACACATGTTGACCCCAGAAACACAAACAAAGCTGTTTACTGCTTTTAATCAATGTTTTTGCGGTTTTAGCCTGTTTTCTCGTTTTAAGCCTGTTTTTGGAACAAAATAGGTATTAGTGTTGTCTAAACACTCCAAATTAAACCTGAACTCTTATAATTAGTCAAACGCATTAGATTGTTGCATATTTTCACCCTAGAAAGAGTAACATAGCTGTTTACTGCTTTAAATCAATGTTTTCTTGGGTTTAGCCTGTTTCGGGACAAAATGAGTATAATTGTTGTCTAAACACTCCAAATTCATCCAAACTCTTACAATTAGTCAAATTCATTCGATTGTCACACATGTTGACCCCAGAAACACAAACAAACCTGTTTACTGCTTTTAATCAATGTTTTCGCGGTTTTAGCCTGTTTTCTCGTTTTAAGCCTGTTTTGGAACAAAATAGGTATAAGTGTTGTCTAAACACTCCAAATTAAACCTGAACTCTTATAATTAGTCAAACGCATTAGATTGTTGCATATTTTCACCCTAGAAAGAGTAACATAGCTGTTTACTGCTTTAAATCAATGTTTTCTCTGTTTTAGCCTGTTTTGGGACAAAATGGGTATAATTGTTGTCTCAAAGATCGATTCGTACGAAGGTCTTCCACTGAGATTCAGCTTCCGCGTTGTGCATAAGAGTTACAGAAACGTGAGTCCTCTTTCCAGTGGAAGTGAAATCAGCTTCATACGAGCTACCGATCAAAAGTTATTCCCGATTCAGTGGACATATATCATTCTGACGCGATTTAGAAGCAACTACATTGAATACGTCATTCCACCAAAGACACAAAAAGGCTGTGCTCTAAACTCTACTCTATTTAAATTCCTTAAATTCATTATCTTAGCTCCATTACTAGTCTTTACTCTTTAATATGTTCTCTTTTTTACACTAGAAACACAAACAAATCTGTTTACTACTTCGAATTAATGTTTACTCGGTTTTAGCCTGTTTTCTCGTTTTATGCCTGTTTTGGAACAAAATTGGTATAAGTGTTGTCTAAACACTCCAAATTAAACCCGAACTCTTATATTTATTCAAAAGCATTAGATTGTTACATATTTTCACCCTAGAAAGAGTAACATAGCTGTTTACTGCTATAAATCAATGTTTTCTCGGGTTTAGCCTGTTTCGGGACAAAATGGGTATAATTGTTGTCTAAACACTCCAAATTCATCCCGAACTCTTACAATTAGTCAAATGCATTCGATTGTCACACATGTTGACCCCAGAAACACAAACAAAGCTGTTTACTGCTTTTAATCAATGTTTTCGCGGTTTTAGCCTGTTTTCTCGTTTTATGCCTGTTTTGGAACAAAATAGGTATAAGTGTTGTCTAACACTCCAAATTAAACCCGAACTCTTATAATTAGTCAAACGCATTAGATTGTTACATATTTTCACCCTAGAAAGAGTAACATAACTGTTTACTGCTTTAAATCAATGTTTTCTCGGTTTTAGCCTGTTTTGGGACAAAATGGGTATAATTGTTGTGTAAACACTCCAAATTCCTCCCGAACTCTTACAAATAGTTAAATTCATTGGATTGTCACACATTTTGACACTAGAAACACAAACAAAGCATTTAACTGCTTCGAATTAATGTTTACTCGGTTTTAGCCTGTTTTCTCGTTTTATGCCTGTTTTGGAACGAAATAGGTATAAGTGTTGTCTAAACACTCCAATTTGAACCCGAACTCTTATAATTAGTCAAATGCATTGGATTGTTACATATTTTGACCATAGAAAGAGTAACATAGCTGTTTACTGCTTTAAATCAATGTTTTCTCGGGTTTAGCCTGTTTCGGGACAAAATGAGTATAATTGTTGTCTAAACACTCCAAATTCATCCCGAACTCTTACAATTAGTCAAATGTATTGGATTGTCACACATGTTGACCCCAGAAACACAAACAAAGCTGTTTACTGCTTTTAATCAATGTTTTCGCGGTTTAAGCCTGTTTTCTCGTTTTAAGCCTGTTTTGGAACAAAATAGGTATAAGTGTTGTCTAAACACTCCAAATTAAACCCGAACTCTTATAATTAGTCAAACGCATTAGATTGTTGCATATTTTCACCCTAGAAAGAGTAACATAGCTGTTTACTGCTTTAAATCAATGTTTTCTCTGTTTTAGCCTGTTTTGGGACAAAATGGGTATAATTGTTGTCTAAACACTCCAAATTCCTTCCGAACTCTTACAAATAGTTAAATGCATTGGATTGTCACACATTTTTACACTATAAACACAAACAAATCTGTTTACTACTTCGAATTAATGTTTACTCGGTTTTAGCCTGTTTTCTCGTTTTATGCCTGTTTTGGAACAAAATTTGTATAAGTGTTGTCTAAACACTCCAAATTAAACCCGAACTCTTATAATTATTCAAAGCATTAGATTGTTACATATTTTCACCCTAGAAAGAGTAACATAGCTGTTTACAGCTATAAATCAATGTTTTCTCGGGTTTAGCCTGTTTCGAGACAAAATGGGTATAATTGTTGTCTAAACACTCCAAATTCATCCCGAACTCTTACAATTAGTCAAATGCATTCGATTGTCACACATGTTGACCCCAGAAACACAAACAAAGCTGTTTACTGCTTTTAATCAATGTTTTCGCGGTTTTAGCCTGTTTTCTCGTTTTATGCCTGTTTTGGAACAAAATAGGTATAAGTGTTGTCTAAACACTCCAAATTAAACCCGAACTCTTTTAATTAGTCAAACGCATTAGATTGTTGCATATTTTCACCCTAGAAAGAGTAACATAGCTGTTTACTGCTTTAAATCAATGTTTTCTCAGTTTTAGCTTGTTTTGGGATAAAATGGGTATAATTGTTGTCTAAACACTCCAAATTCCTCCCGAACCTTTACAATTAGTTAAATGCATTGGATTGTCACACATTTTGACACTAGAAACACAAACAAAGCTTTTTTCTGCTTTGAATTAATGTTTTCTCGATTTTAGCCTGTTTTCTCGTTTTAAGCCTATTTTGGAACAAAATAGGTATAAGTGTTGTCTAAACACTCCAAATTAAACCCGAACTCTTATAATTAGTCAAACGCATTATATTGTTGCATATTTTCACCCTAGAAAGAGTAACATAACTGTTTACTGCTTTAAATCAATGTTTTCTCGGTTTTAGCCTGTTTTGGGACAAAATGAGTATAATTGTTGTGTAAACACTCTAAATTCCTCCCGAACTCTTACAAATAGTTAAATGCATAGGATTGTCACACATTTTGACACTAGAAACACAAACAAAGCTTTTAACTGCTTCGAATTAATGTTTACTCGGTTTTAGCCTGTTTTCTCGTTTTGTGCCTGTTTTGGAACGAAATAGGTATAAGTGTTGTCTAAACACTCCAAATTCAACCCGAACTCTTATAATTAGTCAAATGCATTGGATTGTTACATATTTTAACCATAGAAAGAGTAACGTAGCTGTTTACTGCTTTAAATCAATGTTTTCTCGGGTTTAGCCTGTTTTGGGACAAAATTGGTATAATTGTTGTCTAAACACTCCAACTTCATCCCGAGCTCTTACAATTAGTCAAATGCATTGGATTATTACATATTTTGACCCTAGGAACAGTAAACAAAGCTGTCTATTTCGTCGAATTAATGTTTTCTTGTTTTTAGCCTGTTTTCTTGTTTTAAGCCTGTTTCGGGACAAAATGAGTATAATTGTTGTCTAAACACTCCAAATTCATCCCGAACTCTTACAATTAGTCAAATGCATTCGATTGTCACACATGTTGACCCCAGAAACACAAACAAAGCTGTTTACTGCTTTTAATCAATGTTTTTGCGGTTTTAGCCTGTTTTCTCGTTTTAAGCCTGTTTTTGGAACAAAATAGGTATTAGTGTTGTCTAAACACTCCAAATTAAACCTGAACTCTTATAATTAGTCAAACGCATTAGATTGTTGCATATTTTCACCCTAGAAAGAGTAACATAGCTGTTTACTGCTTTAAATCAATGTTTTCTTGGGTTTAGCCTGTTTCGGGACAAAATGAGTATAATTGTTGTCTAAACACTCCAAATTCATCCAAACTCTTACAATTAGTCAAATTCATTCGATTGTCACACATGTTGACCCCAGAAACACAAACAAACCTGTTTACTGCTTTTAATCAATGTTTTCGCGGTTTTAGCATGTTTTCTCGTTTTAAGCCTGTTTTGGAACAAAATAGGTATAAGTGTTGTCTAAACACTCCAAATTAAACCTGAACTCTTATAATTAGTCAAACGCATTAGATTGTTGCATATTTTCACCCTAGAAAGAGTAACATAGCTGTTTACTGCTTTAAATCAATGTTTTCTCTGTTTTAGCCTGTTTTGGGACAAAATGGGTATAATTGTTGTCTCAAAGATCGATTCGTACGAAGGTCTTCCACTGAGATTCAGCTTCCGCGTTGTGCATAAGAGTTACAGAAACGTGAGTCCTCTTTCCAGTGGAAGTGAAATCAGCTTCATACGAGCTACCGATCAAAAGTTATTCCCGATTCAGTGGACATATATCATTCTGACGCGATTTAGAAGCAACTACATTGAATACGTCATTCCACCAAAGACACAAAAAGGCTGTGCTCTAAACTCTACTCTATTTAAATTCCTTAAATTCATTATCTTAGCTCCATTACTAGTCTTTACTCTTTAATATGTTCTCTTTTTTACACTAGAAACACAAACAAATCTGTTTACTACTTTGAATTAATGTTTACTCGGTTTTAGCCAGTTTTCTCGTTTTATGCCTGTTTTGGAACAAAATTGGTATAAGTGTTGTCTAAACACTCCAAATTAAACCCGAACTCTTATAATTATTCAAAAGCATTAGATTGTTACATATTTTCACCCTAGAAAGAGTAACATAGCTGTTTACTGCTATAAATCAATGTTTTCTCGGGTTTAGCCTGTTTCGGGACAAAATGGGTATAATTGTTGTCTAAACACTCCAAATTCATCCCGAACTCTTACAATTAGTCAAATGCATTCGATTGTCACACATGTTGACCCCAGAAACACAAACAAAGCTGTTTACTGCTTTTAATCAATGTTTTCGCGGTTTTAGCCTGTTTTCTCGTTTTATGCCTGTTTTGGAACAAAATAGGTATAAGTGTTGTCTAACACTCCAAATTAAACCCGAACTCTTATAATTAGTCAAACGCATTAGATTGTTACATATTTTCACCCTAGAAAGAGTAACATAACTGTTTACTGCTTTAAATTAATGTTTTCTCGGTTTTAGCCTGTTTTGGGACAAAATGGGTATAATTGTTGTGTAAACACTCCAAATTCCTCCCGAACTCTTACAAATAGTTAAATGCATTGGATTGTCACACATTTTGACACTAGAAACACAAACAAAGCTTTTAACTGCTTCGAATTAATGTTTACTCGGTTTTAGCCTGTTTTCTCGTTTTATGCCTGTTTTGGAACGAAATAGGTATAAGTGTTGTCTAAACACTCCAATTTGAACCCGAACTCTTATAATTAGTCAAATGCATTGGATTGTTACATATTTTGACCATAGAAAGAGTAACATAGCTGTTTACTGCTTTAAATCAATGTTTTCTCGGGTTTAGCCTGTTTCGGGACAAAATGAGTATAATTGTTGTCTAAACACTCCAAATTCATCCCGAACTCTTACAATTAGTGAAATGTATTGGATTGTCACACATGTTGACCCCAGAAACACAAACAAAGCTGTTTACTGCTTTTAATCAATGTTTTCGCGGTTTTAGCCTGTTTTCTCGTTTTAAGCCTGTTTTGGAACAAAATAGGTATAAGTGTTGTCTAAACACTCCAAATTAAACCCGAACTCTTATAATTAGTCAAACGCATTAGATTGTTGCATATTTTCACCCTAGAGAGAGTAACATAGCTGTTCACTGCTTTAAATCAATGTTTTCTCTGTTTTAGCCTGTTTTGGAACAAAATGGGTATAATTGTTGTGTAAACACTCCAAATTCCTCCCGAACTCTTACAAATAGTTAAATGCATTGGATTGTCACACATTTTGACACTAGAAACACAAACAAAGCTTTTAACTGCTTCGAATTAATGTTTACTCGGTTTTAGCCTGTTTTCTCGTTTTATGCCTGTTTTGGAACAAAATTTGTATAAGTGTTGTCTAAACACTCCAAATTAAACCCGAACTCTTATAATTATTCAAAAGCATTAGATTGTTACATATTTTCACCCTAGAAAGAGTAACATAGCTGTTTACAGCTATAAATCAATGTTTTCTCGGGTTTAGCCTGTTTCGGGACAAAATGGGTATAATTGTTGTCTAAACACTCCAAATTCATCCCGAACTCTTACAATTAGTCAAGTGCATTCGATTGTCACACATGTTGACCCCAGAAACACAAACAAAGCTGTTTACTGCTTTTAATCAATGTTTTCGCGGTTTTAGCCTGTTTTCTCGTTTTATGCCTGTTTTGGAACAAAATAGGTATAAGTGTTGTCTAAACACTCCAAATTAAACCCGAACTCTTATATTTAGTCAAACGCATTAGATTGTTGCATATTTTCACCCTAGAAAGAGTAATATAGCTGTTTACTGCTTTAAATCAATGTTTTCTCAGTTTTAGCTTGTTTTGGGATAAAATGGGTATAATTGTTGTCTAAACACTCCAAATTCCTCCCGAACCTTTACAATTAGTTAAATGCATTGGATTGTCACACATTTTGACACTAGAAACACAAACAAAGCTTTTTTCTGCTTTGAATTAATGTTTTCTCGATTTTAGCCTGTTTTCTCGTTTTAAGCCTATTTTGGAACAAAATAGGTATAAGTGTTGTCTAAACACTCCAAATTAAACCCGAACTCTTATAATTAGTCAAACGCATTATATTGTTGCATATTTTCACCCTAGAAAGAGTAACATAACTGTTTACTGCTTTAAATCAATGTTTTCTCGGTTTTAGCCTGTTTTGGGACAAAATGAGTATAATTGTTGTGTAAACACTCTAAATTCCTCCCAAACTCTTACAAATAGTTAAATGCATAGGATTGTCACACATTTTGACACTAGAAACACAAACAAAGCTTTTAACTGCTTCGAATTAATGTTTACTCGGTTTTAGCCTGTTTTCTCGTTTTATGCCTGTTTTGGAACGAAATAGGTATAAGTGTTGTCTAAACACTCCAAGTTCAACCCGAACTCTTATAATTAGTCAAATGAATTGGATTGTTACATATTTTAACTATAGAAAGAGTAACGTAGCTGTTTACTGCTTTAAATCAATGTTTTCTCGGGTTTAGCCTGTTTTGGGACAAAATTGGTATAATTGTTGTCTAAACACTCCAACTTCATCCGGAGCTCTTACAATTAGTCAAATGCATTGGATTATTACATATTTTGACCCTAGGAACAGTAAACAAAGCTGTCTATTTCGTCGAATTAATGTTTTCTTGTTTTTAGCCTGTTTTCTTGTTTTAAGCCTGTTTCGGGACAAAATGAGTATAATTGTTGTCTAAACACTCCAAATTCATCCCGAACTCTTACAATTAGTCAAATGCATTTGATTGTCATACATGTTGACCCCAGAAACACAAACAAAGCTGTTTACTGCTTTTAATCAATGTTTTTGCGGTTTTAGCCTGTTTTCTCGTTTTAAGCCTGTTTTTGGAACAAAATAGGTATTAGTGTTGTCTAAACACTCCAAATTAAACCTGAACTCTTATAATTAGTCAAACGCATTAGATTGTTGCATATTTTCACCCTAGAAAGAGTAACATAGCTGTTTACTGCTTTAAATCAATGTTTTCTTGGGTTTAGCCTGTTTCGGGACAAAATGAGTATAATTGTTGTCTAAACACTCCAAATTCATCCAAACTCTTACAATTAGTCAAATTCATTCGATTGTCACACATGTTGACCCCAGAAACACAAACAAAGCTGTTTACTGCTTCTAATCAATGTTTTCGCGGTTTTAGCCTGTTTTCTCGTTTTAAGCCTGTTTTGGAACAAAATAGGTATAAGTGTTGTCTAAACACTCCAAATTAAACCTGAACTCTTATAATTAGTCAAACGCATTAGATTGTTGCATATTTTCACCCTAGAAAGAGTAACATAGCTGTTTACTGCTTTAAATCAATGTTTTCTCTGTTTTAGCCTGTTTTGGGACAAAATGGGTATAATTGTTGTCTCAAAGATCGATTCGTACGTAGGTCTTCCACTGAGATTCAGCTTCCGCGTTGTGCATAAGAGTTACAGAAACGTGAGTCCTCTTTCCAGTGGAAGTGAAATCAGCTTCATACGAGCTACCGATCAAAAGTTATTCCCGATTCAGTGGACATATATCATTCTAACGCGATTTAGAAGCATCTACATTGAATACGTCATTCCACCAAAGACACAAAAAGGCTGTGCTCTAAACTCTACTCTATTTAAATTCCTTAAATTCATTATCTTAGCTCCATTACTAGTCTTTACTCTTTAATATGTTCTCTTTTTTACACTAGAAACACAAAAAAATCTGTTTACTACTTCGAATTAATGTTTACTCGGTTTTAGCCTGTTTTCTCGTTTTATGCCTGTTTTGGAACAAAATTGGTATAAGTGTTGTCTAAACACTCCAAATTAAACCCGAACTCTTATAATTATTCAAAAGCATTAGATTGTTACATATTTTCACCCTAGAAAGAGTAACATAGCTGTTTACTGCTATAAATCAATGTTTTCTCGGGTTTAGCCTGTTTCGGGAAAAAATGGGTATAATTGTTGTCTAAACACTCCAAATTCATCCCGAACTCTTACAATTAGTCAAATGCATTCGATTGTCACACATGTTGACCCCAGAAACACAAACAAAGCTGTTTACTGCTTTTAATCAATGTTTTCGCGGTTTTAGCCTGTTTTCTCGTTTTATGCCTGTTTTGGAACAAAATAGGTATAAGTGTTGTCTAACACTCCAAATTAAACCCGAACTCTTATAATTAGTCAAACGCATTAGATTGTTACATATTTTCACCCTAGAAAGAGTAACATAGCTGTTTACTGCTTTAAATCAATGTTTTCTCAGTTTTATCCTGTTTTGGGACAAAATGGGTATAATTGTTGACTAAACACTCCAAATTCCTCCCGAACTCTTACAATTAGTTAACTGCACTGGATTGTCACACATTTTGACACGAAAAACACAAACAAAGCTGTTTACTGCTTCGAATTAATGTTTTCTCGGTGTTAGCCTGTTTTCTCGTTTTATGCCTGTTTTGGAACAAAATAGGTATAAGTGTTGACTAAACACTCCAAATTAAACCCGAACTCTTATAATTAGTCAAACGCATCAGATTGTTGCATATTTTCACCCTAGAAAGAGTAACATAGCTGTTTACTGCTTTAAATCAATGTTTTCTCTGTTTTAGCCTGTTTTGGGACAAAGTGGGTATAATTGTTGTCTAAACACTCCAAATTCCTTCCGAACTCTTACAAATAGTTAAATGCATTGGATTGTCACACATTTTGACACTAGAAACACAAACAAAGCTTTTTTCTGCTTTGAATTAATGTTTTCTCGATTTTAGCCTGTTTTCTCGTTTTAAGCCTGTTTTGGAACAAAATAGGTATAAGTGTTGTCTAAACACTCCAAATTAAACCCGAACTCTTATAATTCGTCAAACGCATTAGATTGTTGCATATTTTCACCCTAGAAAGAGTAACATAACTGTTTACAGCTTTAAATCAATGTTTTCTCGGTTTTAGCCTGTTTTGGGACAAAATGGGTATAATTGTTGTGTAAACACTCCAAATTCCTCCCGAACTCTTACAAATAGTTAAATGCATTGGATTGTCACACATTTTGACACTGGAAACACAAACAAAGCTTTTTTCTGCTTTGAATTAATGTTTTCTCGATTTTAGCCTGTTTTCTCGTTTTAAGCCTATTTTGGAACAAAATAGGTATAAGTGTTGACTAAACACTCCAAATTAAACCCGAACTCTTATAATTAGTCAAACGCATCAGATTGTTGCATATTTTCACCCTAGAAAGAGTAACATAGCTGTTTACTGCTTTAAATCAATGTTTTCTCGGGTTTAGCCTGTTTTGGGACAAAGTGGGTATAATTGTTGTCTAAACACTCCAAATTCCGTCCGAACTCTTACAAATAGTTAAATGCATTGGATTGTCACACATTTTGACACTGGAAACAGTAAACAAAGCTGTCTATTTCGTCGAATTAATGTTTTCTTGTTTTTAGCCTGTTTTCTTGTTTTAAGCCTGTTTCGGGACACAATGAGTATAATTGTTGTCTAAACACTCCAAATTCATCCCGAACTCTTACAATTAGTCAAATACATTCGATTGTCACACATGTTGACCCCAGAAACACAAACAAAGCTGTTTACTGCTTTTAATCAATGTTTTCGCGGTTTTAGCCTGTTTTCTCGTTTTAAGCCTGTTTTGGAACAAAATAGGTATAAGTGTTGTCTAAACACTCCAAATTAAACCCGAACTCTTATAATTAGTCAAACACATCAGATTGTTGCATATTTTCACCCTAGAAAGAGTAACATAGCTGTTTACTGCTTTAAATCAATGTTTTCTCTGTTTTAGCCTGTTTTGGGACAAAGTGGGTTTAATTGTTGTCTAAACACTCCAAATTCCTTCCGAACTCTTACAAATAGTTAAATGCATTGGATTGTCACACATTTTGACACTGGAAACACAAACAAAGCTTTTTTCTGCTTTGAATTAATGTTTTCTCGATTTTAGCCTGTTTTCTCGTTTTAAGCCTATTTTGGAACAAAATAGGTATAAGTGTTGACTAAACACTCCAAATTAAACCCGAACTCTTATAATTAGTCAAACGCATCAGATTGTTGCATATTTTCACCCTAGAAAGAGTAACATAGCTGTTTACTGCTTTAAATCAATGTTTTCTCTGTTTTAGCCTGTTTTGGGACAAAGTGGGTATAATTGTTGTCTAAACACTCCAAATTCCTTCCGAAGTCTTACAAATAGTTAAATGCATTGGATTGTCACACATTTTGACACTAGAAACACAAACAAAGCTTTTTTCTGCTTTGAATTAATGTTTTCTCGATTTTAGCCTGTTTTCTCGTTTTAAGCCTATTTTTGAACAAAATAGGTATAAGTGTTGTCTAAACACTCCAAATTAAACCCGAACTCTTATAATTCGTCAAACGCATTAGATTGTTGCATATTTTCACCCTAGAAAGAGTAACATAACTGTTTACTGCTTTAAATCAATGTTTTCTCGGTTTTAGCCTGTTTTGGGACAAAATGGGTATAATTGTTGTGTAAACACTCCAAATTCCTCCCGAACTCTTACAAATAGTTAAATGCATTGGATTGTCACACATTTTGACACTAGAAACACAAACAAAGCTTTTAACTGCTTCGAATTAATGTTTACTCGGTTTTAGCCTGTTTTCTCGTTTTATGCCTGTTTTGGAACATAATAGGTATTAGTGTTGTCTAAACACTCCAAATTGAACCTGAACTCTTATAATTAGTCAAACGCATTGGATTGTTACATATTTTCACCCTAGAAAGAGTAACATAGCTGTTTACTGCTTTAAATCAATGTTTTCTCGGGTTTAGCCTGTTTTTGGACAAAATTGGTATAATTGTTGTCTAAACACTGCAACTTCATCCCGAGCTCTTACAATTAGACAAATGCATTGGATTATTACATATTTTGACCCTAGGAACAGTAAACAAAGCTGTCTATTTCGTCCAATTAATGTTTTCTTGTTTTTAGCCTGTTTTCTTGTTTTAAGCCTGTTTCGGGACACAATGAGTATAATTGTTGTCTAAACACTCCAAATTCATCCCGAACTCTTACAATTAGTCAAATGCATTCGATTGTCACACATGTTGACCCCAGAAACACAAACAAAGCTGTTTACTGCTTTTAATCAATGTTTTCGCGGTTTTAGCCTGTTTTCTCGTTTTAAGCCTGTTTTGGAACAAAATAGGTATAAGTGTTGTCTAAACACTCCAAATTAAACCCGAACTCTTATAATTAGTCAAACGCATCAGATTGTTGCATATTTTCACCCTAGAAAGAGTAACATAGCTGTTTACTGCTTTAAATCAATGTTTTCTCAGTTTTAGCTTGTTTTGGGATAAAATGGGTATAATTGTTGTTTAAACACTCCAAATTCCTCCCAAACCTTTACAATTAGTTAAATGCATTGGATTGTCACACATTTTGACACTAGAAACACAAACAAAGCTTTTTTCTGCTTTGAATTAATGTTTTCTCGATTTTAGCCTGTTTTCTCGTTTTAAGCCTTGTCTAAACACTCCAAATTAAACCCGAACTCTTATAATTAGTCAAACGCATTAGATTGTTGCATATTTTCACCCTAGAAAGAGTAACATAACTGTTTACTGCTTTAAATCAATGTTTTCTCGGTTTTAGCCTGTTTTGGGACAAAATGGGTATAATTGTTGTGTAAACACTCCAAATTCCTCCCGAACTCTTACAAATAGTTAAATGCATTGGATTGTCACACATTTTGACACTAGAAACATAAACAAAGCTTTTAACTGCTTCGAATTAATGTTTACTCGGTTTTAGCCTGTTTTCTCGTTTTATGCCTGTTTTGGAACGAAATAGGTATAAGTGTTGTCTAAACACTCCAATTTGAACCCGGACTCTTATAATTAGTCAAATGCATTGGATTGTTACATATTTTGACCATAGAAAGAGTAACATAGCTGTTTACTGCTTTAAATCAATGTTTTCTCGGGTTTAGCCTGTTTCGGGACAAAATGAGTATAATTGTTGTCTAAACACTCCAAATTCATCCCGAGCTCTTACAATTAGTCAAATGCATTGGATTGTCACACATTTTGACACTAGAAACACAAACAAACAAAGCTTTTAACTGCTTCGAATTAATGTTTACTCGGTTTTAGCCTGTTTTCTCGTTTTATGCCTGTTTTGGAACATAATAGGTATTAGTGTTGTCTAAACACTCCAAATTGAACCTGAACTCTTATAATTAGTCAAACACATTGGATTGTTACATATTTTCACCCTAGAAAGAGTAACATAGCTGTTTACTGCTTTAAATCAATGTTTTCTCGGGTTTAGCCTGTTTTTGGACAAAATTGGTATAATTGTTGTCTAAACACTGCAACTTCATCCCGAGCTCTTACAATTAGACAAATGCATTGGATTATTACATATTTTGACCCTAGGAACAGTAAACAAAGCTGTCTATTTCGTCGAATTAATGTTTTCTTGTTTTTAGCCTGTTTTCTTGTTTTAAGCCTGTTTCGGGACACAATGAGTATAATTGTTGTCTAAACACTCCAAATTCATCCCGAACTCTTACAATTAGTCAAATGCATTCGATTGTCACACATGTTGACCCCAGAAACACAAACAAAGCTGTTTACTGCTTTTAATCAATGTTTTTGCAGTTTTAGCCTGTTTTCTCGTTTTAAGCCTGTTTTTGGAACAAAATAGGTATTAGTGTTGTCTAAACACTCCAAATTAAACCTGAACTCTTATAATTAGTCAAACGCATTAGATTGTTGCATATTTTCACCCTAGAAAAACTAACATAGCTGTTTACTGCTTTAAATCAATGTTTTCTCAGTTTTAGCTTGTTTCGGGACAAAATGAGTATAATTGTTGTCTAAACACTCCAAATTCATCCCGAACTCTTACAATTAGTCAAATGTATTGGATTGTCACACATGTTGACCCCAGAAACACAAACAAAGCTGTTTACTGCTTTTAATCAATGTTTTCGCGGTTTTAGCCTGTTTTCTCGTTTTAAGCCTGTTTTGGAACAAAATAGGTATAAGTGTTGTCTAAACACTCCAAATTAAACCCGAACTCTTATAATTAGTCAAACGCATTAGATTGTTGCATATTTTCACCCTAGAAAGAGTAACATAGCTGTTTACTGCTTTAAATCAATGTTTTCTCTGTTTTAGCCTGTTTTGGGACAAAATGGGTATAATTGTTGTCTAAACACTCCAAATTCCTTCCGAACTCTTACAAATAGTTAAATGCATTGGATTGTCACACATTTTTACACTATAAAAACAAACAAATCTGTTTACTACTTCGAATTAATGTTTACTCGGTTTTAGCCTGTTTCCTCGTTTTATGCCTGTTTTGGAACAAAATTTGTATAAGTGTTGTCTAAACACTCCAAATTAAACCCGAACTCTTATAATTATTCAAAAGCATTAGATTGTTACATATTTTCACCCTAGAAAGAGTAACATAGCTGTTTACAGCTATAAATCAATGTTTTCTCGGGTTTAGCCTGTTTCGGGACAAAATGGGTATAATTGTTGTCTAAACACTCCAAATTCATACCGAACTCTTACAATTAGTCAAATGCATTCGATTGTCGCACATGTTGACCCCAGAAACACAAACAAAGCTGTTTACTGCTTTTAATCAATGTTTTCGCGGTTTTAGCCTGTTTTCTCGTTTTATGCCTGTTTTGGAACAAAATAGGTATAAGTGTTGTCTAAACACTCCAAATTAAACCCGAACTCTTATAATTAGTCAAACGCATCATATTGTTGCATATTTTCACCCTAGAAAGAGTAACATAGCTGTTTACTGCTTTAAATCAATGTTTTCTCGGGTTTAGCCTGTTTCGGGACAAAATGAGTATAATTGTTGTCTAAACACTCCAAATTCATCCCGAGCTCTTACAATTAGTCAAATGCATTGGATTGTCACACATTTTGACACTAGAAACACAAACAAACAAAGCTTTTAACTGCTTCGAATTAATGTTTACTCGGTTTTAGCCTGTTTTCTCGTTTTATGCCTGTTTTGGAACATAATAGGTATTAGTGTTGTCTAAACACTCCAAATTGAACCTGAACTCTTATAATTAGTCAAACACATTGGATTGTTACATATTTTCACCCTAGAAAGAGTAACATAGCTGTTTACTGCTTTAAATCAATGTTTTCTCGGGTTTAGCCTGTTTTTGGACAAAATTGGTATAATTGTTGTCTAAACACTGCAACTTCATCCCGAGCTCTTACAATTAGACAAATGCATTGGATTATTACATATTTTGACCCTAGGAACAGTAAACAAAGCTGTCTATTTCGTCGAATTAATGTTTTCTTGTTTTTAGCCTGTTTTCTTGTTTTAACCTGTTTCGGGACACAATGAGTATAATTGTTGTCTAAACACTCCAAATTCATCCCGAACTCTTACAATTAGTCAAATGCATTCGATTGTCACACATGTTGACCCCAGAAACACAAACAAAGCTGTTTACTGCTTTTAATCAATGTTTTTGCAGTTTTAGCCTGTTTTCTCGTTTTAAGCCTGTTTTTGGAACAAAATAGGTATTAGTGTTGTCTAAACACTCCAAATTAAACCTGAACTCTTATAATTAGTCAAACGCATTAGATTGTTGCATATTTTCACCCTAGAAAAACTAACATAGCTGTTTACTGCTTTAAATCAATGTTTTCTCAGTTTTAGCTTGTTTCGGGACAAAATGAGTATAATTGTTGTCTAAACACTCCAAATTCATCCCGAACTCTTACAATTAGTCAAATGTATTGGATTGTCACACATGTTGACCCCAGAAACACAAACAAAGCTGTTTACTGCTTTTAATCAATGTTTTCGCGGTTTTAGCCTGTTTTCTCGTTTTAAGCCTGTTTTGGAACAAAATAGGTATAAGTGTTGTCTAAACACTCCAAATTAAACCCGAACTCTTATAATTAGTCAAACGCATTAGATTGTTGCATATTTTCACCCTAGAAAGAGTAACATAGCTGTTTACTGCTTTAAATCAATGTTTTCTCTGTTTTAGCCTGTTTTGGGACAAAATGGGTATAATTGTTGTCTAAACACTCCAAATTCCTTCCGAACTCTTACAAATAGTTAAATGCATTGGATTGTCACACATTTTTACACTATAAACACAAACAAATCTGTTTACTACTTCGAATTAATGTTTACTCGGTTTTAGCCTGTTTCCTCGTTTTATGCCTGTTTTGGAACAAAATTTGTATAAGTGTTGTCTAAACACTCCAAATTAAACCCGAAATCTTATAATTATTCAAAAGCATTAGATTGTTACATATTTTCACCCTAGAAAGAGTAACATAGCTGTTTACAGCTATAAATCAATGTTTTCTCGGGTTTAGCCTGTTTCGGGACAAAATGGGTATAATTGTTGTCTAAACACTCCAAATTCATACCGAACTCTTACAATTAGTCAAATGCATTCGATTGTCGCACATGTTGACCCCAGAAACACAAACAAAGCTGTTTACTGCTTTTAATCAATGTTTTCGCGGTTTTAGCCTGTTTTCTCGTTTTATGCCTGTTTTGGAACAAAATAGGTATAAGTGTTGTCTAAACACTCCAAATTAAACCCGAACTCTTATAATTAGTCAAACGCATCAGATTGTTGCATATTTTCACCCTAGAAAGAGTAACATAGCTGTTTACTGCTTTAAATCAATGTTTTCTCTGTTTTAGCCTGTTTTGGGACAAAGTGGGTATAATTGTTGTCTAAACACTCCAAATTCCTTCCGAACTCTTACAAATAGTTAAATGCATTGGATTGTCACACATTTTGACACTAGAAACACAAACAAAGCTTTTTTCTGCTTTGAATTAATGTTTTCTCGATTTTAGCCTGTTTTCTCGTTTTAAGCCTATTTTGGAACAAAATAGGTATAAGTGTTGTCTAAACACTCCAAATTAAACCCGAACTCTTATAATTCGTCAAACGCATTAGATTGTTGCATATTTTCACCCTAGAAAGAGTAACATAACTGTTTACTGCTTTAAATCAATGTTTTCTCGGTTTTAGCCTGTTTTGGGACAAAATGGGTATAATTGTTGTGTAAACACTCCAAATTCCTCCCGAACTCTTACAAATAGTTAAATGCATTGGATTGTCACACATTTTGACACTAGAAACACAAACAAAGCTTTTAACTGCTTCGAATTAATGTTTACTCGGTTTTAGCCTGTTTTCTCGTTTTATGCCTGTTTTGGAACATAATAGGTATTAGTGTTGTCTAAACATTCCAAATTGAACCTGAACTCTTATAATTAGTCAAACGCATTGGATTGTTACATATTTTCACCCTAGAAAGAGTAACATAGCTGTTTACTGCTTTAAATCAATGTTTTCTCGGGTTTAGCCTGTTTTTGGACAAAATTGGTATAATTGTTGTCTAAACACTGCAACTTCATCCCGAGCTCTTACAATTAGACAAATGCATTGGATTATTACATATTTTGACCCTAGGAACAGTAAACAAAGCTGTCTATTTCGTCGAATTAATGTTTTCTTGTTTTTAGCCTGTTTTCTTGTTTTAAGCCTGTTTCGGGACACAATGAGTATAATTGTTGTCTAAACACTCCAAATTCATCCCGAACTCTTACAATTAGTCAAATGCATTCGATTGTCACACATGTTGACCCCAGAAACACAAACAAAGCTGTTTACTGCTTTTAATCAATGTTTTCGCGGTTTTAGCCTGTTTTCTCGTTTTAAGCCTGTTTTGGAACAAAATAGGTATAAGTGTTGTCTAAACACTCCAAATTAAACCCGAACTCTTATAATTAGTCAAACGCATCAGATTGTTGCATATTTTCACCCTAGAAAGAGTAACATAGCTGTTTACTGCTTTAAATCAATGTTTTCTCAGTTTTAGCTTGTTTTGGGATAAAATGGGTATAATTGTTGTTTAAACACTCCAAATTCCTCCCAAACCTTTACAATTAGTTAAATGCATTGGATTGTCACACATTTTGACACTAGAAACACAAACAAAGCTTTTTTCTGCTTTGAATTAATGTTTTCTCGATTTTAGCCTGTTTTCTCGTTTTAAGCCTTGTCTAAACACTCCAAATTAAACCCGAACTCTTATAATTAGTCAAACGCATTAGATTGTTGCATATTTTCACCCTAGAAAGAGTAACATAACTGTTTACTGCTTTAAATCAATGTTTTCTCGGTTTTAGCCTGTTTTGGGACAAAATGGGTATAATTGTTGTGTAAACACTCCAAATTCCTCCCGAACTCTTACAAATAGTTAAATGCATTGGATTGTCACACATTTTGACACTAGAAACATAAACAAAGCTCTTAACTGCTTCGAATTAATGTTTACTCGGTTTTAGCCTGTTTTCTCGTTTTATGCCTGTTTTGGAACGAAATAGGTATAAGTGTTGTCTAAACACTCCAATTTGAACCCGAACTCTTATAATTAGTCAAATGCATTGGATTGTTACATAGTTTGACCATAGAAAGAGTAACATAGCTGTTTACTGCTTTAAATCAATGTTTTCTCGGGTTTAGCCTGTTTCGGGACAAAATGAGTATAATTGTTGTCTAAACACTCCAAATTCATCCCGAGCTCTTACAATTAGTCAAATGCATTGGATTGTCACACATTTTGACACTAGAAACACAAACAAAGCTTTTAACTGCTTCGAATTAATGTTTATTCGGTTTTAGCCTGTTTTCTCGTTTTATGCCTGTTTTGGAACATAATAGGTATTAGTGTTGTCTAAACACTCCAAATTGAACCTGAACTCTTATAATTAGTCAAACACATTGGATTGTTACATATTTTCACCCTAGAAAGAGTAACATAGCTGTTTACTGCTTTAAATCAATGTTTTCTCGGGTTTAGCCTGTTTTTGGACAAAATTGGTATAATTGTTGTCTAAACACTGCAACTTCATCCCGAGCTCTTACAATTAGACAAATGCATTGGATTATTACATATTTTGACCCTAGGAACAGTAAACAAAGCTGTCTATTTCGTCGAATTAATGTTTTCTTGTTTTTAGCCTGTTTTCTTGTTTTAAGCCTGTTTCGGGACACAATGAGTATAATTGTTGTCTAAACACTCCAAATTCATCCCGAACTCTTACAATTAGTCAAATGCAGTCGATTGTCACACATGTTGACCCCAAAAACACAAACAAAGCTGTTTACTGCTTTTAATCAATGTTTTTGCAGTTTTAGCCTGTTTTCTCGTTTTAAGCCTGTTTTTGGAACAAAATAGGTATTAGTGTTGTCTAAACACTCCAAATTAAACCTGAACTCTTATAATTAGTCAAACACATTAGATTGTTGCATATTTTCACCCTAGAAAAAGTAACATAGCTGTTTACTGCTTTAAATCAATGTTTTCTCAGTTTTAGCTTGCTTCGGGACAAAATGAGTATAATTGTTGTCTAAACACTCCAAATTCATCCCGAACTCTTACAATTAGTCAAATGTATTGGATTGTCACACATGTTGACCCCAGAAACACAAACAAAGCTGTTTACTGCTTTTAATCAATGTTTTCGCGGTTTTAGCCTGTTTTCTCGTTTTAAGTCTGTTTTGGAACAAAATAGGTATAAGTGTTGTCTAAACACTCCAAATTAAACCCGAACTCTTATAATTCGTCAAACGCATTAGATTGTTGCATATTTTCACCCTAGAAAGAGTAACATAACTGTTTACTGCTTTAAATCAATGTTTTCTCGGTTTTAGCCTGTTTTGGGACAAAATGGGTATAATTGTTGTGTAAACACTCCAAATTCCTCCCGAACTCTTACAAATAGTTAAATGCATTGGATTGTCACACATTTTGACACTAGAAACACAAACAAAGATTTTAACTGCTTCGAATTAATGTTTACTCGGTTTTAGCCTGTTTTCTCGTTTTATGCCTGTTTTGGAACATAATAGGTATTAGTGTTGTCTAAACATTCCAAATTGAACCTGAACTCTTATAATTAGTCAAACGCATTGGATTGTTACATATTTTCACCCTAGAAAGAGTAACATAGCTGTTTACTGCTTTAAATCAATGTTTTCTCGGGTTTAGCCTGTTTTTGGACAAAATTGGTATAATTGTTGTCTAAACACTGCAACTTCATCCCGAGCTCTTACAATTAGACAAATGCATTGGATTATTACATATTTTGACCCTAGGAACAGTAAACAAAGCTGTCTATTTCGTCGAATTAATGTTTTCTTGTTTTTAGCCTGTTTTCTTGTTTTAAGCCTGTTTCGGGACACAATGAGTATAATTGTTGTCTAAACACTCCAAATTCATCCCGAACTCTTACAATTAGTCAAATGCATTCGATTGTCACACATGTTGACCCCAGAAACACAAACAAAGCTGTTTACTGCTTTTAATCAATGTTTTCGCGGTTTTAGCCTGTTTTCTCGTTTTAAGCCTGTTTTGGAACAAAATAGGTATAAGTGTTGTCTAAACACTCAAAATTAAACCCGAACTCTTATAATTAGTCAAACGCATCAGATTGTTGCATATTTTCACCCTAGAAAGAGTAACATAGCTGTTTACTGCTTTAAATCAATGTTTTCTCAGTTTTAGCTTGTTTTGGGATAAAATGGGTATAATTGTTGTTTAAACACTCCAAATTCCTCCCAAACCTTTACAATTAGTTAAATGCATTGGATTGTCACACATTTTGACACTAGAAACACAAACAAAGCTTTTTTCTGCTTTGAATTAATGTTTTCTCGATTTTAGCCTGTTTTCTCGTTTTAAGCCTTGTCTAAACACTCCAAATTAAACCCGAACTCTTATAATTAGTCAAACGCATTAGATTGTTGCATATTTTCACCCTAGAAAGAGTAACATAACTGTTTACTGCTTTAAATCAATGTTTTCTCGGTTTTAGCCTGTTTTGGGACAAAATGGGTATAATTGTTGTGTAAACACTCCAAATTCCTCCCGAACTCTTACAAATAGTTAAATGCATTGGATTGTCACACATTTTGACACTAGAAACATAAACAAAGCTCTTAACTGCTTCGAATTAATGTTTACTCGGTTTTAGCCTGTTTTCTCGTTTTATGCCTGTTTTGGAACGAAATAGGTATAAGTGTTGTCTAAACACTCCAATTTGAACCCGAACTCTTATAATTAGTCAAATGCATTGGATTGTTACATAGTTTGACCATAGAAAGAGTAACATAGCTGTTTACTGCTTTAAATCAATGTTTTCTCGGGTTTAGCCTGTTTCGGGACAAAATGAGTATAATTGTTGTCTAAACACTCCAAATTCATCCCGAGCTCTTACAATTAGTCAAATGCATTGGATTGTCACACATTTTGACACTAGAAACACAAACAAAGCTTTTAACTGCTTCGAATTAATGTTTATTCGGTTTTAGCCTGTTTTCTCGTTTTATGCCTGTTTTGGAACATAATAGGTATTAGTGTTGTCTAAACACTCCAAATTGAACCTGAACTCTTATAATTAGTCAAACACATTGGATTGTTACATATTTTCACCCTAGAAAGAGTAACATAGCTGTTTACTGCTTTAAATCAATGTTTTCTCGGGTTTAGCCTGTTTTTGGACAAAATTGGTATAATTGTTGTCTAAACACTGCAACTTCATCCCGAGCTCTTACAATTAGACAAATGCATTGGATTATTACATATTTTGACCCTAGGAACAGTAAACAAAGCTGTCTATTTCGTCGAATTAATGTTTTCTTGTTTTTAGCCTGTTTTCTTGTTTTAAGCCTGTTTCGGGACACAATGAGTATAATTGTTGTCTAAACACTCCAAATTCATCCCGAACTCTTACAATTAGTCAAATGCAGTCGATTGTCACACATGTTGACCCCAGAAACACAAACAAAGCTGTTTACTGCTTTTAATCAATGTTTTTGCAGTTTTAGCCTGTTTTCTCGTTTTAAGCCTGTTTTTGGAACAAAATAGGTATTAGTGTTGTCTAAACACTCCAAATTAAACCTGAACTCTTATAATTAGTCAAACGCATTAGATTGTTGCATATTTTCACCCTAGAAAAAGTAACATAGCTGTTTACTGCTTTAAATCAATGTTTTCTCAGTTTTAGCTTGCTTCGGGACAAAATGAGTATAATTGTTGTCTAAACACTCCAAATTCATCCCGAACTCTTACAATTAGTCAAATGTATTGGATTGTCACACATGTTGACCCCAGAAACACAAACAAAGCTGTTTACTGCTTTTAATCAATGTTTTCGCGGTTTTAGCCTGTTTTCTCGTTTTAAGTCTGTTTTGGAACAAAATAGGTATAAGTGTTGTCTAAACACTCCAAATTAAACCCGAACTCTTATAATTCGTCAAACGCATTAGATTGTTGCATATTTTCACCCTAGAAAGAGTAACATAACTGTTTACTGCTTTAAATCAATGTTTTCTCGGTTTTAGCCTGTTTTGGGACAAAATGGGTATAATTGTTGTGTAAACACTCCAAATTCCTCCCGAACTCTTACAAATAGTTAAATGCATTGGATTGTCACACATTTTGACACTAGAAACACAAACAAAGCTTTTAACTGCTTCGAATTAATGTTTACTCGGTTTTAGCCTGTTTTCTCGTTTTATGCCTGTTTTGGAACATAATAGGTATTAGTGTTGTCTAAACATTCCAAATTGAACCTGAACTCTTATAATTAGTCAAACGCATTGGATTGTTACATATTTTCACCCTAGAAAGATTAACATAGCTGTTTACTGCTTTAAATCAATGTTTTCTCGGGTTTAGCCTGTTTTTGGACAAAATTGGTATAATTGTTGTCTAAACACTGCAACTTCATCCCGAGCTCTTACAATTAGACAAATGCATTGGATTATTACATATTTTGACCCTAGGAACAGTAAACAAAGCTGTCTATTTCGTCGAATTAATGTTTTCTTGTTTTTAGCCTGTTTTCTTGTTTTAAGCCTGTTTCGGGACACAATGAGTATAATTGTTGTCTAAACACTCCAAATTCATCCCGAACTCTTACAATTAGTCAAATGCATTCGATTGTCACACATGTTGACCCCAGAAACACAAACAAAGCTGTTTACTGCTTTTAATCAATGTTTTCGCGGTTTTAGCCTGTTTTCTCGTTTTAAGCCTGTTTTGGAACAAAATAGGTATAAGTGTTGTCTAAACACTCAAAATTAAACCCGAACTCTTATAATTAGTCAAACGCATCAGATTGTTGCATATTTTCACCCTAGAAAGAGTAACATAGCTGTTTACTGCTTTAAATCAATGTTTTCTCAGTTTTAGCTTGTTTTGGGATAAAATGGGTATAATTGTTGTTTAAACACTCCAAATTCCTCCCAAACCTTTACAATTAGTTAAATGCATTGGATTGTCACACATTTTGACACTAGAAACACAAACAAAGCTTTTTTCTGCTTTGAATTAATGTTTTCTCGATTTTAGCCTGTTTTCTCGTTTTAAGCCTTGTCTAAACACTCCAAATTAAACCCGAACTCTTATAATTAGTCAAACGCATTAGATTGTTGCATATTTTCACCCTAGAAAGAGTAACATAACTGTTTACTGCTTTAAATCAATGTTTTCTCGGTTTTAGCCTGTTTTGGGACAAAATGGGTATAATTGTTGTGTAAACACTCCAAATTCCTCCCGAACTCTTACAAATAGTTAAATGCATTGGATTGTCACACATTTTGACACTAGAAACATAAACAAAGCTCTTAACTGCTTCGAATTAATGTTTACTCGGTTTTAGCCTGTTTTCTCGTTTTATGCCTGTTTTGGAACGAAATAGGTATAAGTGTTGTCTAAACACTCCAATTTGAACCCGAACTCTTATAATTAGTCAAATGCATTGGATTGTTACATAGTTTGACCATAGAAAGAGTAACATAGCTGTTTACTGCTTTAAATCAATGTTTTCTCGGGTTTAGCCTGTTTCGGGACAAAATGAGTATAATTGTTGTCTAAACACTCCAAATTCATCCCGAGCTCTTACAATTAGTCAAATGCATTGGATTGTCACACATTTTGACACTAGAAACACAAACAAAGCTTTTAACTGCTTCGAATTAATGTTTATTCGGTTTTAGCCTGTTTTCTCGTTTTATGCCTGTTTTGGAACATAATAGGTATTAGTGTTGTCTAAACACTCCAAATTGAACCTGAACTCTTATAATTAGTCAAACACATTGGATTGTTACATATTTTCACCCTAGAAAGAGTAACATAGCTGTTTACTGCTTTAAATCAATGTTTTCTCGGGTTTAGCCTGTTTTTGGACAAAATTGGTATAATTGTTGTCTAAACACTGCAACTTCATCCCGAGCTCTTACAATTAGACAAATGCATTGGATTATTACATATTTTGACCCTAGGAACAGTAAACAAAGCTGTCTATTTCGTCGAATTAATGTTTTCTTGTTTTTAGCCTGTTTTCTTGTTTTAAGCCTGTTTCGGGACACAATGAGTATAATTGTTGTCTAAACACTCCAAATTCATCCCGAACTCTTACAATTAGTCAAATGCAGTCGATTGTCACACATGTTGACCCCAGAAACACAAACAAAGCTGTTTACTGCTTTTAATCAATGTTTTTGCAGTTTTAGCCTGTTTTCTCGTTTTAAGCCTGTTTTTGGAACAAAATAGGTATTAGTGTTGTCTAAACACTCCAAATTAAACCTGAACTCTTATAATTAGTCAAACGCATTAGATTGTTGCATATTTTCACCCTAGAAAAAGTAACATAGCTGTTTACTGCTTTAAATCAATGTTTTCTCAGTTTTAGCTTGCTTCGGGACAAAATGAGTATAATTGTTGTCTAAACACTCCAAATTCATCCCGAACTCTTACAATTAGTCAAATGTATTGGATTGTCACACATGTTGACCCCAGAAACACAAACAAAGCTGTTTACTGCTTTTAATCAATGTTTTCGCGGTTTTAGCCTGTTTTCTCGTTTTAAGTCTGTTTTGGAACAAAATAGGTATAAGTGTTGTCTAAACACTCCAAATTAAACCCGAACTCTTATAATTCGTCAAACGCATTAGATTGTTGCATATTTTCACCCTAGAAAGAGTAACATAACTGTTTACTGCTTTAAATCAATGTTTTCTCGGTTTTAGCCTGTTTTGGGACAAAATGGGTATAATTGTTGTGTAAACACTCCAAATTCCTCCCGAACTCTTACAAATAGTTAAATGCATTGGATTGTCACACATTTTGACACTAGAAACACAAACAAAGCTTTTAACTGCTTCGAATTAATGTTTACTCGGTTTTAGCCTGTTTTCTCGTTTTATGCCTGTTTTGGAACATAATAGGTATTAGTGTTGTCTAAACATTCCAAATTGAACCTGAACTCTTATAATTAGTCAAACGCATTGGATTGTTACATATTTTCACCCTAGAAAGATTAACATAGCTGTTTACTGCTTTAAATCAATGTTTTCTCGGGTTTAGCCTGTTTTTGGACAAAATTGGTATAATTGTTGTCTAAACACTGCAACTTCATCCCGAGCTCTTACAATTAGACAAATGCATTGGATTATTACATATTTTGACCCTAGGAACAGTAAACAAAGCTGTCTATTTCGTCGAATTAATGTTTTCTTGTTTTTAGCCTGTTTTCTTGTTTTAAGCCTGTTTCGGGACACAATGAGTATAATTGTTGTCTAAACACTCCAAATTCATCCCGAACTCTTACAATTAGTCAAATGCATTCGATTGTCACACATGTTGACCCCAGAAACACAAACAAAGCTGTTTACTGCTTTTAATCAATGTTTTCGCGGTTTTAGCCTGTTTTCTCGTTTTAAGCCTGTTTTGGAACAAAATAGGTATAAGTGTTGTCTAAACACTCCAAATTAAACCCGAACTCTTATAATTAGTCAAACGCATCAGATTGTTGCATATTTTCACCCTAGAAAGAGTAACATAGCTGTTTACTGCTTTAAATCAATGTTTTCTCAGTTTTAGCTTGTTTTGGGATAAAATGGGTATAATTGTTGTTTAAACACTCCAAATTCCTCCCAAACCTTTACAATTAGTTAAATGCATTGGATTGTCACACATTTTGACACTAGAAACACAAACAAAGCTTTTTTCTGCTTTGAATTAATGTTTTCTCGATTTTAGCCTGTTTTCTCGTTTTAAGCCTTGTCTAAACACTCCAAATTAAACCCGAACTCTTATAATTAGTCAAACGCATTAGATTGTTGCATATTTTCACCCTAGAAAGAGTAACATAACTGTTTACTGCTTTAAATCAATGTTTTCTCGGTTTTAGCCTGTTTTGGGACAAAATGGGTATAATTGTTGTGTAAACACTCCAAATTCCTCCCGAACTCTTACAAATAGTTAAATGCATTGGATTGTCACACATTTTGACACTAGAAACATAAACAAAGCTTTTAACTGCTTCGAATTAATGTTTACTCGGTTTTAGCCTGTTTTCTCGTTTTATGCCTGTTTTGGAACGAAATAGGTATAAGTGTTGTCTAAACACTCCAATTTGAACCCGAACTCTTATAATTAGTCAAATGCATTGGATTGTTACATAGTTTGACCATAGAAAGAGTAACATAGCTGTTTACTGCTTTAAATCAATGTTTTCTCGGGTTTAGCCTGTTTCGGGACAAAATGAGTATAATTGTTGTCTAAACACTCCAAATTCATCCCGAGCTCTTACAATTAGTCAAATGCATTGGATTGTCACACATTTTGACACTAGAAACACAAACAAAGCTTTTAACTGCTTCGAATTAATGTTTATTCGGTTTTAGCCTGTTTTCTCGTTTTATGCCTGTTTTGGAACATAATAGGTATTAGTGTTGTCTAAACACTCCAAATTGAACCTGAACTCTTATAATTAGTCAAACACATTGGATTGTTACATATTTTCACCCTAGAAAGAGTAACATAGCTGTTTACTGCTTTAAATCAATGTTTTCTCGGGTTTAGCCTGTTTTTGGACAAAATTGGTATAATTGTTGTCTAAACACTGCAACTTCATCCCGAGCTCTTACAATTAGACAAATGCATTGGATTATTACATATTTTGACCCTAGGAACAGTAAACAAAGCTGTCTATTTCGTCGAATTAATGTTTTCTTGTTTTTAGCCTGTTTTCTTGTTTTAAGCCTGTTTCGGGACACAATGAGTATAATTGTTGTCTAAACACTCCAAATTCATCCCGAACTCTTACAATTAGTCAAATGCAGTCGATTGTCACACATGTTGACCCCAGAAACACAAACAAAGCTGTTTACTGCTTTTAATCAATGTTTTTGCAGTTTTAGCCTGTTTTCTCGTTTTAAGCCTGTTTTTGGAACAAAATAGGTATTAGTGTTGTCTAAACACTCCAAATTAAACCTGAACTCTTATAATTAGTCAAACGCATTAGATTGTTGCATATTTTCACCCTAGAAAAAGTAACATAGCTGTTTACTGCTTTAAATCAATGTTTTCTCAGTTTTAGCTTGCTTCGGGACAAAATGAGTATAATTGTTGTCTAAACACTCCAAATTCATCCCGAACTCTTACAATTAGTCAAATGTATTGGATTGTCACACATGTTGACCCCAGAAACACAAACAAAGCTGTTTACTGCTTTTAATCAATGTTTTCGCGGTTTTAGCCTGTTTTCTCGTTTTAAGTCTGTTTTGGAACAAAATAGGTATAAGTGTTGTCTAAACACTCCAAATTAAACCCGAACTCTTATAATTAGTCAAACGCATTAGATTGTTGCATATTTTCACCCTAGAAAGAGTAACATAGCTGTTTACTGCTTTAAATCAATGTTTTCTCTGTTTTAGCCTGTTTTGGGACAAAATGGGTATAATTGTTGTCTAAACACTCCAAATTCCTTCCGAACTCTTACAAATAGTTAAATGCATTGGATTGTCACACATTTTTACACTATAAACACAAACAAATCTGTTTACTACTTCGAATTAATGTTTACTCGGTTTTAGCCTGTTTCCTCGTTTTATGCCTGTTTTGGAACAAAATTTGTATAAGTGTTGTCTAAACACTCCAAATTAAACCCGAACTCTTATAATTATTCAAAAGCATTAGATTGTTACATATTTTCACCCTAGAAAGAGTAACATAGCTGTTTACAGCTATAAATCAATGTTTTCTCGGGTTTAGCCTGTTTCGGGACAAAATGGGTATAATTGTTGTCTAAACACTCCAAATTCATCCCGAACTCTTACAATTAGTCAAATGCATTCGATTGTCGCACATGTTGACCCCAGAAACACAAACAAAGCTGTTTACTGCTTTTAATCAATGTTTTCGCGGTTTTAGCCTGTTTTCTCGTTTTAAGCCTGTTTTGGAACAAAATAGGTATAAGTGTTGTCTAAACACTCCAAATTAAACCTGAACTCTTATAATTAGTCAAACGCATTATATTGTTGCATATTTTCACCCTAGAAAGAGTAACATAACTGTTTACTGCTTTAAATCAATGTTTTCTCGGTTTTAGCCTGTTTTGGGACAAAATGAGTATAATTGTTGTGTAAACACTCTAAATTCCTCCCAAACTCTTACAAATAGTTAAATGCATAGGATTGTCACACATTTTGACACTAGAAACACAAACAAAGCTTTTAACTGCTTCGAATTAATGTTTACTCGGTTTTAGCCTGTTTTCTCGTTTTATGCCTGTTTTGGAACGAAATAGGTATAAGTGTTGTCTAAACACTCCAAATTCAACCCGAACTCTTATAATTAGTCAAATGCATTGGATTGTTACATATTTTAACTATAGAAAGAGTAACGTAGCTGTTTACTGCTTTAAATCAATGTTTTCTCGGGTTTAGCCTGTTTTGGGACAAAATTGGTATAATTGTTGTCTAAACACTCCAACTTCATCCGAGCTCTTACAATTAGTCAAATGCATTGGATTATTACATATTTTGACCCTAGGAACAGTAAACAAAGCTGTCTATTTCGTCGAATTAATGTTTTCTTGTTTTTAGCCTGTTTTCTTGTTTTAAGCCTGTTTCGGGACAAAATGAGTATAATTGTTGTCTAAACACTCCAAATTCATCCCGAACTCTTACAATTAGTCAAATGCATTCGATTGTCACACATGTTGACCCCAGAAACACAAACAAAGCTGTTTACTGCTTTTAATCAATGTTTTTGCGGTTTTAGCCTGTTTTCTCGTTTTAAGCCTGTTTTTGGAACAAAATAGGTATTAGTGTTGTCTAAACACTCCAAATTAAACCTGAACTCTTATAATTAGTCAAACGCATTAGATTGTTGCATATTTTCACCCTAGAAAGAGTAACATAGCTGTTTACTGCTTTAAATCA
Source organism: Camelina sativa (assembly GCF_030686135.1). Taxonomy (NCBI): domain Eukaryota; kingdom Viridiplantae; phylum Streptophyta; class Magnoliopsida; order Brassicales; family Brassicaceae; genus Camelina; species Camelina sativa. Next base: position 11,441,932 of record NC_141886.1, on the reverse strand, counting down.
ATGTTTTCTTGGGTTTAGCCTGTTTCGGGACAAAATGAGTATAATTGTTGTCTAAACACTCCAAATTCATCCAAACTCTTACAATTAGTCAAATTCATTCGATTGTCACACATGTTGACCCCAGAAACACAAACAAAGCTGTTTACTGCTTCTAATCAATGTTTTCGCGGTTTTAGCCTGTTTTCTCGTTTTAAGCCTGTTTTGGAACAAAATAGGTATAAGTGTTGTCTAAACACTCCAAATTATACCTGAACTCTTATAATTAGTCAAACGCATTAGATTGTTGCATATTTTCACCCTAGAAAGAGTAACATAGCTGTTTACTGCTTTAAATCAATGTTTTCTCTGTTTTAGCCTGTTTTGGGACAAAATGGGTATAATTGTTGTCTCAAAGATCGATTCGTACGTAGGTCTTCCACTGAGATTCAGCTTCCGCGTTGTGCATAAGAGTTACAGAAACGTGAGTCCTCTTTCCAGTGGAAGTGAAATCAGCTTCATACGAGCTACCGATCAAAAGTTATTCCCGATTCAGTGGACATATATCATTCTGACTCGATTTAGAAGCAACTACATTGAATACGTCATTCCACCAAAGACACAAAAAGGCTGTGCTCTAAACTCTACTCTATTTAAATTCCTTAAATTCATTATCTTAGCTCCATTACTAGTCTTTACTCTTTAATATGTTCTCTTTTTTACACTAGAAACACAAACAAATCTGTTTACTACTTCGAATTAATGTTTACTCGGTTTTAGCCTGTTTTCTCGTTTTATGCCTGTTTTGGAACAAAATTGGTATAAGTGTTGTCTAAACACTCCAAATTAAACCCGAACTCTTATAATTATTCAAAAGCATTAGATTGTTACATATTTTCACCCTAGAAAGAGTAACATAGCTGTTTACTGCTATAAATCAATGTTTTCTCGGGTTTAGCCTGTTTCGGGACAAAATGGGTATAATTGTTGTCTAAACACTCCAAATTCATCCCGAACTCTTACAATTAGTCAAATGCATTGGATTGTCACACATTTTGACACTAGAAACATAAACAAAGCTTTTAACTGCTTCGAATTAATGTTTACTCGGGTTTAGCCTGTTTTCTCGTTTTATGCCTGTTTTGGAACGAAATAGGTATAAGTGTTGTCTAAACACTCCAATTTGAACCCGAACTCTTATAATTAGTCAAATGCATTGGATTGTTACATATTTTGACCATAGAAAGATTAACATAGCTGTTTACTGCTTTAAATCAATGTTTTCTCGGGTTTAGCCTGTTTCGGGACAAAATGAGTATAATTGTTGTCTAAACACTCCAAATTCATCCCGAGCTCTTACAATTAGTCAAATGCATTGGATTGTCACACATTTTGACACTAGAAACACAAACAAACAAAGCTTTTAACTGCTTCGAATTAATGTTTACTCGGTTTTAGCCTGTTTTCTCGTTTTATGCCTGTTTTGGAACATAATAGGTATTAGTGTTGTCTAAACACTCCAAATTGAACCTGAACTCTTATAATTAGTCAAACACATTGGATTGTTACATATTTTCACCCTAGAAAGAGTAACATAGCTGTTTACTGCTTTAAATCAATGTTTTCTCGGGTTTAGCCTGTTTTTGGACAAAATTGGTATAATTGTTGTCTAAACACTGCAACTTCATCCCGAGCTCTTACAATTAGACAAATGCATTGGATTATTACATATTTTGACCCTAGGAACAGTAAACAAAGCTGTCTATTTCGTCGAATTAATGTTTTCTTGTTTTTAGCCTGTTTTCTTGTTTTAAGCCTGTTTCGGGACACAATGAGTATAATTGTTGTCTAAACACTCCAAATTCATCCCGAACTCTTACAATTAGTCAAATGCATTCGATTGTCACACATGTTGACCCCAGAAACACAAACAAAGCTGTTTACTGCTTTTAATCAATGTTTTTGCAGTTTTAGCCTGTTTTCTCGTTTTAAGCCTGTTTTTGGAACAAAATAGGTATTAGTGTTGTCTAAACACTCCAAATTAAACCTGAACTCTTATAATTAGTCAAACGCATTAGATTGTTGCATATTTTCACCCTAGAAAGAGTAACATAGCTGTTTACTGCTATAAATCAATGTTTTCTCGGGTTTAGCCTGTTTCGGGACAAAATGGGTATAATTGTTGTCTAAACACTCCAAATTCATCCCGAACTCTTACAATTAGTCAAATGCATTGGATTGTCACACATTTTGACACTAGAAACATAAACAAAGCTTTTAACTGCTTCGAATTAATGTTTACTCGGGTTTAGCCTGTTTTCTCGTTTTATGCCTGTTTTGGAACGAAATAGGTATAAGTGTTGTCTAAACACTCCAATTTGAACCCGAACTCTTATAATTAGTCAAATGCATTGGATTGTTACATATTTTGACCATAGAAAGAGTAACATAGCTGTTTACTGCTTTAAATCAATGTTTTCTCGGGTTTAGCCTGTTTCGGGACAAAATGAGTATAATTGTTGTCTAAACACTCCAAATTCATCCCGAGCTCTTACAATTAGTCAAATGCATTGGATTGTCACACATTTTGACACTAGAAACACAAACAAACAAAGCTTTTAACTGCTTCGAATTAATGTTTACTCGGTTTTAGCCTGTTTTCTCGTTTTATGCCTGTTTTGGAACATAATAGGTATTAGTGTTGTCTAAACACTCCAAATTGAACCTGAACTCTTATAATTAGTCAAACACATTGGATTGTTACATATTTTCACCCTAGAAAGAGTAACATAGCTGTTTACTGCTTTAAATCAATGTTTTCTCGGGTTTAGCCTGTTTTTGGACAAAATTGGTATAATTGTTGTCTAAACACTGCAACTTCATCCCGAGCTCTTACAATTAGACAAATGCATTGGATTATTACATATTTTGACCCTAGGAACAGTAAACAAAGCTGTCTATTTCGTCGAATTAATGTTTTCTTGTTTTTAGCCTGTTTTCTTGTTTTAAGCCTGTTTCGGGACACAATGAGTATAATTGTTGTCTAAACACTCCAAATTCATCCCGAACTCTTACAATTAGTCAAATGCATTCGATTGTCACACATGTTGACCCCAGAAACACAAACAAAGCTGTTTACTGCTTTTAATCAATGTTTTTGCAGTTTTAGCCTGTTTTCTCGTTTTAAGCCTGTTTTTGGAACAAAATAGGTATTAGTGTTGTCTAAACACTCCAAATTAAACCTGAACTCTTATAATTAGTCAAACGCATTAGATTGTTGCATATTTTCACCCTAGAAAAAGTAACATAGCTGTTTACTGCTTTAAATCAATGTTTTCTCAGTTTTAGCTTGTTTCGGGACAAAATGAGTATAATTGTTGTCTAAACACTCCAAATTCATCCCGAACTCTTACAATTAGTCAAATGTATTGGATTGTCACACATGTTGACCCCAGAAACACAAACAAAGCTGTTTACTGCTTTTAATCAATGTTTTCGCGGTTTTAGCTTGTTTTCTCGTTTTAAGCCTGTTTTGGAACAAAATAGGTATAAGTGTTGTCTAAACACTCCAAATTAAACCCGAACTCTTATAATTAGTCAAACGCATTAGATTGTTGCATATTTTCACCCTAGAAAGAGTAACATAGCTGTTTACTGCTTTAAATCAATGTTTTCTCTGTTTTAGCCTGTTTTGGGACAAAATGGGTATAATTGTTGTCTAAACACTCCAAATTCCTTCCGAACTCTTACAAATAGTTAAATGCATTGGATTGTCACACATTTTTACACTATAAACACAAACAAATCTGTTTACTACTTCGAATTAATGTTTACTCGGTTTTAGCCTGTTTCCTCGTTTTATGCCTGTTTTGGAACAAAATTTGTATAAGTGTTGTCTAAACACTCCAAATTAAACCCGAACTCTTATAATTATTCAAAAGCATTAGATTGTTACATATTTTCACCCTAGAAAGAGTAACATAGCTGTTTACAGCTATAAATCAATGTTTTCTCGGGTTTAGCCTGTTTCGGGACAAAATGGGTATAATTGTTGTCTAAACACTGCAACTTCATCCCGAGCTCTTACAATTAGACAAATGCATTGGATTATTACATATTTTGACCCTAGGAACAGTAAACAAAGCTGTCTATTTCGTCGAATTAATGTTTTCTTGTTTTTAGCCTGTTTTCTTGTTTTAAGCCTGTTTCGGGACACAATGAGTATAATTGTTGTCTAAACACTCCAAATTCATCCCGAACTCTTACAATTAGTCAAATGCATTCGATTGTCACACATGTTGACCCCAGAAACACAAACAAAGCTGTTTACTGCTTTTAATCAATGTTTTTGCAGTTTTAGCCTGTTTTCTCGTTTTAAGCCTGTTTTTGGAACAAAATAGGTATTAGTGTTGTCTAAACACTCCAAATTAAACCTGAACTCTTATAATTAGTCAAACGCATTAGATTGTTGCATATTTTCACCCTAGAAAAAGTAACATAGCTGTTTACTGCTTTAAATCAATGTTTTCTCAGTTTTAGCTTGTTTCGGGACAAAATGAGTATAATTGTTGTCTAAACACTCCAAATTCATCCCGAACTCTTACAATTAGTCAAATGTATTGGATTGTCACACATGTTGACCCCAGAAACACAAACAAAGCTGTTTACTGCTTTTAATCAATGTTTTCGCGGTTTTAGCCTGTTTTCTCGTTTTAAGCCTGTTTTGGAACAAAATAGGTATAAGTGTTGTCTAAACACTCCAAATTAAACCCGAACTCTTAGAATTAGTCAAACGCATTAGATTGTTGCATATTTTCACCCTAGAAAGAGTAACATAGCTGTTTACTGCTTTAAATCAATGTTTTCTCTGTTTTAGCCTGTTTTGGGACAAAATGGGTATAATTGTTGTCTAAACACTCCAAATTCCTTCCGAACTCTTACAAATAGTTAAATGCATTGGATTGTCACACATTTTTACACTATAAACACAAACAAATCTGTTTACTACTTCGAATTAATGTTTACTCGGTTTTAGCCTGTTTCCTCGTTTTATGCCTGTTTTGGAACAAAATTTGTATAAGTGTTGTCTAAACACTCCAAATTAAACCCGAACTCTTATAATTATTCAAAAGCATTAGATTGTTACATATTTTCACCCTAGAAAGAGTAACATAGCTGTTTACAGCTATAAATCAATGTTTTCTCGGGTTTAGCCTGTTTCGGGACAAAATGGGTATAATTGTTGTCTAAACACTCCAAATTCATCCCGAACTCTTACAATTAGTCAAATGCATTCGATTGTCGCACATGTTGACCCCAGAAACACAAACAAAGCTGTTTACTGCTTTTAATCAATGTTTTCGCGGTTTTAGCCTGTGTTCTCGTTTTAAGCCTGTTTTGGAACAAAATAGGTATAAGTGTTGTCTAAACACTCCAAATTAAACCTGAACTCTTATAATTAGTCAAACGCATTATATTGTTGCATATTTTCACCCTAGAAAGAGTAACATAACTGTTTACTGCTTTAAATCAATGTTTTCTCGGTTTTAGCCTGTTTTGGGACAAAATGAGTATAATTGTTGTGTAAACACTCTAAATTCCTCCCAAACTCTTACAAATAGTTAAATGCATAGGATTGTCACACATTTTGACACTAGAAACACAAACAAAGCTTTTAACTGCTTCGAATTAATGTTTACTCGGTTTTAGCCTGTTTTCTCGTTTTATGCCTGTTTTGGAACGAAATAGGTATAAGTGTTGTCTAAACACTCCAATTTGAACCCGAACTCTTATAATTAGTCAAATGCATTGGATTGTTACATATTTTGACCATAGAAAGAGTAACATAGCTGTTTACTGCTTTAAATCAATGTTTTCTCGGGTTTAGCCTGTTTCGGGACAAAATGAGTATAATTGTTGTCTAAACACTCCAAATTCATCCCGAGCTCTTACAATTAGTCAAATGCATTGGATTGTCACACATTTTGACACTAGAAACACAAACAAACAAAGCTTTTAACTGCTTCGAATTAATGTTTACTCGGTTTTAGCCTGTTTTCTCGTTTTATGCCTGTTTTGGAACATAATAGGTATTAGTGTTGTCTAAACACTCCAAATTGAACCTGAACTCTTATAATTAGTCAAACACATTGGATTGTTACATATTTTCACCCTAGAAAGAGTAACATAGCTGTTTACTGCTTTAAATCAATGTTTTCTCGGGTTTAGCCTGTTTTTGGACAAAATTGGTATAATTGTTGTCTAAACACTGCAACTTCATCCCGAGCTCTTACAATTAGACAAATGCATTGGATTATTACATATTTTGACCCTAGGAACAGTAAACAAAGCTGTCTATTTCGTCGAATTAATGTTTTCTTGTTTTTAGCCTGTTTTCTTGTTTTAAGCCTGTTTCGGGACACAATGAGTATAATTGTTGTCTAAACACTCCAAATTCATCCCGAACTCTTACAATTAGTCAAATGCATTCGATTGTCACACATGTTGACCCCAGAAACACAAACAAAGCTGTTTACTGCTTTTAATCAATGTTTTCGCGGTTTTAGCCTGTTTTCTCGTTTTAAGCCTGTTTTGGAACAAAATAGGTATAAGTGTTGTCTAGACACTCCAAATTAAACCCGAACTCTTATAATTAGTCAAACGCATCAGATTGTTGCATATTTTCACCCTAGAAAGAGTAACATAGCTGTTTACTGCTTTAAATCAATGTTTTCTCAGTTTTAGCTTGTTTTGGGATAAAATGGGTATAATTGTTGTCTAAACACTCCAAATTCCTCCCAAACCTTTACAATTAGTTAAATGCATTGGATTGTCACACATTTTGACACTAGAAACACAAACAAAGCTTTTTTCTGCTTTGAATTAATGTTTTCTCGATTTTAGCCTGTTTTCTCGTTTTAAGCCTTGTCTAAACACTCCAAATTAAACCCGAACTCTTATAATTAGTCAAACGCATTAGATTGTTGCATATTTTCACCCTAGAAAGAGTAACATAACTGTTTACTGCTTTAAATCAATGTTTTCTCGGTTTTAGCCTGTTTTGGGACAAAATGGGTATAATTGTTGTGTAAACACTCCAAATTCCTCCCGAACTCTTACAAATAGTTAAATGCATTGGATTGTCACACATTTTGACACTAGAAACATAAACAAAGCTTTTAACTGCTTCGAATTAATGTTTACTCGGTTTTAGCCTGTTTTCTCGTTTTATGCCTGTTTTGGAACGAAATAGGTATAAGTGTTGTCTAAACACTCCAATTTGAACCCGAACTCTTATAATTAGTCAAATGCATTGGATTGTTACATAGTTTGACCATAGAAAGAGTAACATAGCTGTTTACTGCTTTAAATCAATGTTTTCTCGGGTTTAGCCTGTTTCGGGACAAAATGAGTATAATTGTTGTCTAAACACTCCAAATTCATCCCGAGCTCTTACAATTAGTCAAATGCATTGGATTGTCACACATTTTGACACTAGAAACACAAACAAAGCTTTTAACTGCTTCGAATTAATGTTTATTCGGTTTTAGCCTGTTTTCTCGTTTTATGCCTGTTTTGGAACATAATAGGTATTAGTGTTGTCTAAACACTCCAAATTGAACCTGAACTCTTATAATTAGTCAAACACATTGGATTGTTACATATTTTCACCCTAGAAAGAGTAACATAGCTGTTTACTGCTTTAAATCAATGTTTTCTCGGGTTTAGCCTGTTTTTGGACAAAATTGGTATAATTGTTGTCTAAACACTGCAACTTCATCCCGAGCTCTTACAATTAGACAAATGCATTGGATTATTACATATTTTGACCCTAGGAACAGTAAACAAAGCTGTCTATTTCGTCGAATTAATGTTTTCTTGTTTTTAGCCTGTTTTCTTGTTTTAAGCCTGTTTCGGGACACAATGAGTATAATTGTTGTCTAAACACTCCAAATTCATCCCGAACTCTTACAATTAGTCAAATGCATTCGATTGTCACACATGTTGACCCCAGAAACACAAACAAAGCTGTTTACTGCTTTTAATCAATGTTTTTGCAGTTTTAGCCTGTTTTCTCGTTTTAAGCCTGTTTTTGGAACAAAATAGGTATTAGTGTTGTCTAAACACTCCAAATTAAACCTGAACTCTTATAATTAGTCAAACGCATTAGATTGTTGCATATTTTCACCCTAGAAAAAGTAACATAGCTGTTTACTGCTTTAAATCAATGTTTTCTCAGTTTTAGCTTGTTTCGGGACAAAATGAGTATAATTGTTGTCTAAACACTCCAAATTCATCCCGAACTCTTACAATTAGTCAAATGTATTGGATTGTCACACATGTTGACCCCAGAAACACAAACAAAGCTGTTTACTGCTTTTAATCAATGTTTTCGCGGTTTTAGCCTGTTTTCTCGTTTTAAGCCTGTTTTGGAACAAAATAGGTATAAGTGTTGTCTAAACACTCCAAATTAAACCCGAACTCTTATAATTAGTCAAACGCATTAGATTGTTGCATATTTTCACCCTAGAAAGAGTAACATAGCTGTTTACTGCTTTAAATCAATGTTTTCTCTGTTTTAGCCTGTTTTGGGACAAAATGGGTATAATTGTTGTCTAAACACTCCAAATTCCTTCCGAACTCTTACAAATAGTAAAATGCATTGGATTGTCACACATTTTGACACTAGAAACACAAACAAAGCTTTTTCTGCTTTGAATTAATGTTTTCTCGATTTTAGCCTGTTTTCTCGTTTTAAGCCTTGTCTAAACACTCCAAATTAAACCCGAACTCTTATAATTAGTCAAACGCATTAGATTGTTGCATATTTTCACCCTAGAAAGAGTAACATAACTGTTTACTGCTTTAAATCAATGTTTTCTCGGTTTTAGCCTGTTTTGGGACAAAATGGGTATAATTGTTGTGTAAACACTCCAAATTCCTCCCGAACTCTTACAAATAGTTAAATGCATTGGATTGTCACACATTTTGACACTAGAAACATAAACAAAGCTTTTAACTGCTTCGAATTAATGTTTACTCGGTTTTAGCCTGTTTTCTCGTTTTATGCCTGTTTTGGAACGAAATAGGTATAAGTGTTGTCTAAACACTCCAATTTGAACCCGAACTCTTATAATTAGTCAAATGCATTGGATTGTTACATAGTTTGACCATAGAAAGAGTAACATAGCTGTTTACTGCTTTAAATCAATGTTTTCTCGGGTTTAGCCTGTTTCGGGACAAAATGAGTATAATTGTTGTCTAAACACTCCAAATTCATCCCGAGCTCTTACAATTAGTCAAATGCATTGGATTGTCACACATTTTGACACTAGAAACACAAACAAAGCTTTTAACTGCTTCGAATTAATGTTTATTCGGTTTTAGCCTGTTTTCTCGTTTTATGCCTGTTTTGGAACATAATAGGTATTAGTGTTGTCTAAACACTCCAAATTGAACCTGAACTCTTATAATTAGTCAAACACATTGGATTGTTACATATTTTCACCCTAGAAAGAGTAACATAGCTGTTTACTGCTTTAAATCAATGTTTTCTCGGGTTTAGCCTGTTTTTGGACAAAATTGGTATAATTGTTGTCTAAACACTGCAACTTCATCCCGAGCTCTTACAATTAGACAAATGCATTGGATTATTACATATTTTGACCCTAGGAACAGTAAACAAAGCTGTCTATTTCGTCGAATTAATGTTTTCTTGTTTTTAGCCTGTTTTCTTGTTTTAAGCCTGTTTCGGGACACAATGAGTATAATTGTTGTCTAAACACTCCAAATTCATCCCGAACTCTTACAATTAGTCAAATGCATTCGATTGTCACACATGTTGACCCCAGAAACACAAACAAAGCTGTTTACTGCTTTTAATCAATGTTTTTGCAGTTTTAGCCTGTTTTCTCGTTTTAAGCCTGTTTTTGGAACAAAATAGGTATTAGTGTTGTCTAAACACTCCAAATTAAACCTGAACTCTTATAATTAGTCAAACGCATTAGATTGTTGCATATTTTCACCCTAGAAAAAGTAACATAGCTGTTTACTGCTTTAAATCAATGTTTTCTCAGTTTTAGCTTGTTTCGGGACAAAATGAGTATAATTGTTGTCTAAACACTCCAAATTCATCCCGAACTCTTACAATTAGTCAAATGTATTGGATTGTCACACATGTTGACCCCAGAAACACAAACAAAGCTGTTTACTGCTTTTAATCAATGTTTTCGCGGTTTTAGCCTGTTTTCTCGTTTTAAGCCTGTTTTGGAACAAAATAGGTATAAGTGTTGTCTAAACACTCCAAATTAAACCCGAACTCTTATAATTAGTCAAACGCATTAGATTGTTGCATATTTTCACCCTAGAAAGAGTAACATAGCTGTTTACTGCTTTAAATCAATGTTTTCTCTGTTTTAGCCTGTTTTGGGACAAAATGGGTATAATTGTTGTCTAAACACTCCAAATTCCTTCCGAACTCTTACAAATAGTTAAATGCATTGGATTGTCACACATTTTTACACTATAAACACAAACAAATCTGTTTACTACTTCGAATTAATGTTTACTCGGTTTTAGCCTGTTTCCTCGTTTTATGCCTGTTTTGGAACAAAATTTGTATAAGTGTTGTCTAAACACTCCAAATTAAACCCGAACTCTTATAATTATTCAAAAGCATTAGATTGTTACATATTTTCACCCTAGAAAGAGTAACATAGCTGTTTACAGCTATAAATCAATGTTTTCTCGGGTTTAGCCTGTTTCGGGACAAAATGGGTATAATTGTTGTCTAAACACTCCAAATTCATCCCGAACTCTTACAATTAGTCAAATGCATTCGATTGTCGCACATGTTGACCCCAGAAACACAAACAAAGCTGTTTACTGCTTTTAATCAATGTTTTCGCGGTTTTAGCCTGTTTTCTCGTTTTAAGCCTGTTTTGGAACAAAATAGGTATAAGTGTTGTCTAAACACTCCAAATTAAACCTGAACTCTTATAATTAGTCAAACGCATTATATTGTTGCATATTTTCACCCTAGAAAGAGTAACATAACTGTTTACTGCTTTAAATCAATGTTTTCTCGGTTTTAGCCTGTTTTGGGACAAAATGAGTATAATTGTTGTGTAAACACTCTAAATTCCTCCCAAACTCTTACAAATAGTTAAATGCATAGGATTGTCACACATTTTGACACTAGAAACACAAACAAAGCTTTTAACTGCTTCGAATTAATGTTTACTCGGTTTTAGCCTGTTTTCTCGTTTTATGCCTGTTTTGGAACGAAATAGGTATAAGTGTTGTCTAAACACTCCAAATTCAACCCGAACTCTTATAATTAGTCAAATGCATTGGATTGTTACATATTTTAACTATAGAAAGAGTAACGTAGCTGTTTACTGCTTTAAATCAATGTTTTCTCGGGTTTAGCCTGTTTTGGGACAAAATTGGTATAATTGTTGTCTAAACACTCCAACTTCATCCGAGCTCTTACAATTAGTCAAATGCATTGGATTATTACATATTTTGACCCTAGGAACAGTAAACAAAGCTGTCTATTTCGTCGAATTAATGTTTTCTTGTTTTTAGCCTGTTTTCTTGTTTTAAGCCTGTTTCGGGACAAAATGAGTATAATTGTTGTCTAAACACTCCAAATTCATCCTGAACTCTTACAATTAGTCAAATGCATTCGATTGTCACACATGTTGACCCCAGAAACACAAACAAAGCTGTTTACTGCTTTTAATCAATGTTTTTGCGGTTTTAGCCTGTTTTCTCGTTTTAAGCCTGTTTTTGGAACAAAATAGGTATTAGTGTTGTCTAAACACTCCAAATTAAACCTGAACTCTTATAATTAGTCAAACGCATTAGATTGTTGCATATTTTCACCCTAGAAAGAGTAACATAGCTGTTTACTGCTTTAAATCAATGTTTTCTTGGGTTTAGCCTGTTTCGGGACAAAATGAGTATAATTGTTGTCTAAACACTCCAAATTCATCCAAACTCTTACAATTAGTCAAATTCATTCGATTGTCACACATGTTGACCCCAGAAACACAAACAAAGCTGTTTACTGCTTCTAATCAATGTTTTCGCGGTTTTAGCCTGTTTTCTCGTTTTAAGCCTGTTTTGGAACAAAATAGGTATAAGTGTTGTCTAAACACTCCAAATTATACCTGAACTCTTATAATTAGTCAAACGCATTAGATTGTTGCATATTTTCACCCTAGAAAGAGTAACATAGCTGTTTACTGCTTTAAATCAATGTTTTCTCTGTTTTAGCCTGTTTTGGGACAAAATGGGTATAATTGTTGTCTCAAAGATCGATTCGTACGTAGGTCTTCCACTGAGATTCAGCTTCCGCGTTGTGCATAAGAGTTACAGAAACGTGAGTCCTCTTTCCAGTGGAAGTGAAATCAGCTTCATACGAGCTACCGATCAAAAGTTATTCCCGATTCAGTGGACATATATCATTCTGACGCGATTTAGAAGCAACTACATTGAATACGTCATTCCACCAAAGACACAAAAAGGCTGTGCTCTAAACTCTACTCTATTTAAATTCCTTAAATTCATTATCTTAGCTCCATTACTAGTCTTTACTCTTTAATATGTTCTCTTTTTTACACTAGAAACACAAACAAATCTGTTTACTACTTCGAATTAATGTTTACTCGGTTTTAGCCTGTTTTCTCGTTTTATGCCTGTTTTGGAACAAAATTGGTATAAGTGTTGTCTAAACACTCCAAATTAAACCCGAACTCTTATAATTATTCAAAAGCATTAGATTGTTACATATTTTCACCCTAGAAAGAGTAACATAGCTGTTTACTGCTATAAATCAATGTTTTCTCGGGTTTAGCCTGTTTCGGGACAAAATGGGTATAATTGTTGTCTAAACACTCCAAATTCATCCCGAACTCTTACAATTAGTCAAATGCATTCGATTGTCACACATGTTGACCCCAGAAACACAAACAAAGCTGTTTACTGCTTTTAATCAATGTTTTCGCGGTTTTAGCCTGTTTTCTCGTTTTATGCCTGTTTTGGAACAAAATAGGTATAAGTGTTGTCTAACACTCCAAATTAAACCCGAACTCTTATAATTAGTCAAACGCATTAGATTGTTACATATTTTCACCCTAGAAAGAGTAACATAACTGTTTACTGCTTTAAATCAATGTTTTCTCGGTTTTAGCCTGTTTTGGGACAAAATGGGTATAATTGTTGTGTAAACACTCCAAATTCCTCCCGAACTCTTACAAATAGTTAAATGCATTGGATTGTCACACATTTTGACACTAGAAACACAAACAAAGCTTTTAACTGCTTCAAATTAATGTTACTCGGTTTTAGCCTGTTTTCTCGTTTTATGCCTGTTTTGGAACGAAATAGGTATAAGTGTTGTCTAAACACTCCAATTTGAACCCGAACTCTTATAATTAGTCAAATGCATTGGATTGTTACATATTTTGACCATGGAAAGAGTAACATAACTGTTTACTGCTTTAAATCAATGTTTTCTCGGGTTTAGCCTGTTTCGGGACAAAATGAGTATAATTGTTGTCTAAACACTCCAAATTCATCCCGAACTCTTACAATTAGTCAAATGTATTGGATTGTCACACATGTTGACCCCAGAAACACAAACAAAGCTGTTTACTGCTTTTAATCAATGTTTTCGCGGTTTTAGCCTGTTTTCTCGTTTTAAGCCTGTTTTGGAACAAAATAGGTATAAGTGTTGTCTAAACACTCCAAATTAAACCCGAACTCTTATAATTAGTCAAACGCATTAGATTGTTGCATATTTTCACCCTAGAAAGAGTAACATAGCTGTTTACTGCTTTAAATCAATGTTTTCTCTGTTTTAGCCTGTTTTGGGACAAAATGGGTATAATTGTTGTCTAAACACTCCAAATTCCTTCCGAACTCTTACAAATAGTTAAATGCATTGGATTGTCACACATTTTGACACTATAAACACAAACAAATCTGTTTACTACTTCGAATTAATGTTTACTCGGTTTTAGCCTGTTTTCTCGTTTTATGCCTGTTTTGGAACAAAATAGGTATAAGTGTTGACTAAACACTCCAAATTAAACCCGAACTCTTATAATTAGTCAAACGTATCAGATTGTTGCATATTTTCACCCTAGAAAGAGTAACATAGCTGTTTACTGCTTTAAATCAATGTTTTCTCTGTTTTAGCCTGTTTTGGGACAAAGTGGGTATAATTGTTGTCTAAACACTCCAAATTCCTTCCGAACTCTTACAAATAGTTAAATGCATTGGATTGTCACACATTTTGACACTAGAAACACAAACAAAGCTTTTTTCTGCTTTGAATTAATGTTTTCTCGATTTTAGCCTGTTTTCCCGTTTTAAGCCTTGTCTAAACACTCCAAATTAAACCCGAACTCTTATAATTAGTCAAACGCATTAGATTGTTGCATATTATCACCCTAGAAAGAGTAACATAACTGTTTACTGCTTTAAATCAATGTTTTCTCGGTTTTAGCCTGTTTTGGGACAAAATGGGTATAATTGTTGTGTAAACACTCCAAATTCCTCCCGAACTCTTACAAATAGTTAAATGCATTGGATTGTCACACATTTTGACACTAGAAACATAAACAAAGCTTTTAACTGCTTCGAATTAATGTTTACTCGGTTTTAGCCTGTTTTCTCGTTTTATGCCTGTTTTGGAACGAAATAGGTATAAGTGTTGTCTAAACACTCCAATTTGAACCCGAACTCTTATAATTAGTCAAATGCATTGGATTGTTACATATTTTGACCATAGAAAGAGTAACATAGCTGTTTACTGCTTTAAATCAATGTTTTCTCGGTTTTAGCCTGTTTTGGGACAAAATGGGTATAATTGTTGTGTAAACACTCCAAATTCCTCCCGAACTCTTACAAATAGTTAAATGCATTGGATTGTCACACATTTTGACACTAGAAACACAAACAAAGCTTTTAACTGCTTCAAATTAATGTTTACTCGGTTTTAGCCTGTTTTCTCGTTTTATGCCTGTTTTGGAACGAAATAGGTATAAGTGTTGTCTAAACACTCCAATTTGAACCCGAAATCTTATAATTAGTCAAATGCATTGGATTGTTACATATTTTGACCATGGAAAGAGTAACATAACTGTTTACTGCTTTAAATCAATGTTTTCTCGGGTTTAGCCTGTTTCGGGACAAAATGAGTATAATTGTTGTCTAAACACTCCAAATTCATCCCGAACTCTTACAATTAGTCAAATGTATTGGATTGTCACACATGTTGACCCCAGAAACACAAACAAAGCTGTTTACTGCTTTTAATCAATGTTTTCGCGGTTTTAGCCTGTTTTCTCGTTTTAAGCCTGTTTTGGAACAAAATAGGTATAAGTGTTGTCTAAACACTCCAAATTAAACCCGAACTCTTATAATTAGTCAAACGCATTAGATTGTTGCATATTTTCACCCTAGAAAGAGTAACATAGCTGTTTACTGCTTTAAATCAATGTTTTCTCTGTTTTAGCCTGTTTTGGGACAAAATGGGTATAATTGTTGTCTAAACACTCCAAATTCCTTCCGAACTCTTACAAATAGTTAAATGCATTGGATTGTCACACATTTTGACACTATAAACACAAACAAATCTGTTTACTACTTCGAATTAATGTTTACTCGGTTTTAGCCTGTTTTCTCGTTTTATGCCTGTTTTGGAACAAAATAGGTATAAGTGTTGACTAAACACTCCAAATTAAACCCGAACTCTTATAATTAGTCAAACGTATCAGATTGTTGCATATTTTCACCCTAGAAAGAGTAACATAGCTGTTTACTGCTTTAAATCAATGTTTTCTCTGTTTTAGCCTGTTTTGGGACAAAGTGGGTATAATTGTTGTCTAAACACTCCAAATTCCTTCCGAACTCTTACAAATAGTTAAATGCATTGGATTGTCACACATTTTGACACTAGAAACACAAACAAAGCTTTTTTCTGCTTTGAATTAATGTTTTCTCGATTTTAGCCTGTTTTCCCGTTTTAAGCCTTGTCTAAACACTCCAAATTAAACCCGAACTCTTATAATTAGTCAAACGCATTAGATTGTTGCATATTATCACCCTAGAAAGAGTAACATAACTGTTTACTGCTTTAAATCAATGTTTTCTCGGTTTTAGCCTGTTTTGGGACAAAATGGGTATAATTGTTGTGTAAACACTCCAAATTCCTCCCGAACTCTTACAAATAGTTAAATGCATTGGATTGTCACACATTTTGAAACTAGAAACATAAACAAAGCTTTTAACTGCTTCGAATTAATGTTTACTCGGTTTTAGCCTGTTTTCTCGTTTTATGCCTGTTTTGGAACGAAATAGGTATAAGTGTTGTCTAAACACTCCAATTTGAACCCGAACTCTTATAATTAGTCAAATGCATTGGATTGTTACATATTTTGACCATAGAAAGAGTAACATAGCTGTTTACTGCTTTAAATCAATGTTTTCTCGGGTTTAGCCTGTTTCGGGACAAAATGAGTATAATTGTTGTCTAAACACTCCAAATTCATCCCGAGCTCTTACAATTAGTCAAATGCATTGGATTGTCACACATTTTGACACTAGAAACACAAACAAAGCTTTTAACTGCTTCGAATTAATGTTTACTCGGTTTTAGCCTGTTTTCTCGTTTTATGCCTGTTTTGGAACATAATAGGTATTAGTGTTGTCTAAACACTCCAAATTGAACCTGAACTCTTATAATTAGTCAAATGCATTGGATTGTTACATATTTTCACCCTAGAAAGAGTAACATAGCTGTTTACTGCTTTAAATCAATGTTTTCTCGGGTTTAGCCTGTTTCGGGACAAAATGAGTATAATTGTTGTCTAAACACTCCAAATTCATCCCGAGCTCTTACAATTAGTCAAATGCATTGGATTATTACATATTTTGACCCTAGTAACAGTAAACAAAGCTGTCTATTTCTTCGAATTAATGTTTTCTTGTTTTTAGCCTGTTTTCTTGTTTTAAGCCTGTTTCGGGACACAATGAGTATAATTGTTGTCTAAACACTCCAAATTCATCCCGAACTCTTACAATTAGTCAAATGCATTCGATTGTCACACATGTTGACCCCAGAAACACAAACAAAGCTGTTTACTGCTTTTAATCAATGTTTTCGCGGTTTTAGCCTGTTTTCTCGTTTTAAGCCTGTTTTGGAACAAAATAGGTATAAGTGTTGTCTAAACACTCCAAATTAAACCCGAACTCTTATAATTAGTCAAACGCATTAGATTGTTGCATATTTTCACCCTAGAAAGAGTAACATAGCTGTTTACTGCTTTAAATCAATGTTTTCTCTGTTTTAGCCTGTTTTGGGACAAAATGGGTATAATTGTTGTCTAAACACTCCAAATTCCTTCCGAACTCTTACAAATAGTTAAATGCATTGGATTGTCACACATTTTGACACTATAAACACAAACAAATCTGTTTACTACTTCGAATTAATGTTTACTCGGTTTTAGCCTGTTTTCTCGTTTTAAGCCTGTTTTGGAACAAAATAGGTATAAGTGTTGTCTAAACACTCCAAATTAAACCCGAACTCTTATAATTAGTCAAACGCATCAGATTGTTGCATATTTTCACCCTAGAAAGAGTAACATAGCTGTTTACTGCTTTAAATCAATGTTTTCTCAGTTTTAGCTTGTTTTGGGATAAAATGGGTATAATTGTTGTCTAAACACTCCAAATTCCTCCCGAACCTGTACAATTAGTTAAATGCATTGGATTGTCACACATTTTGACACTAGAAACACAAACAAAGCTTTTTTCTGCTTTGAATTAATGTTTTCTCGATTTTAGCCTGTTTTCTCGTTTTAAGCCTTGTCTAAACACTCCAAATTAAACCCGAACTCTTATAATTAGTCAAACGCATTAGATTGTTGCATATTTTCACCCCAGAAAGAGTAACATAACTGTTTACTGCTTTAAATCAATGTTTTCTCGGTTTTAGCCTGTTTTGGGACAAAATGGGTATAATTGTTGTGTAAACACTCCAAATTCCTCCCGAACTCTTACAAATAGTTAAATGCATTGGATTGTCACACATTTTGACACTAGAAACATAAACAAAGCTTTTAACTGCTTCGAATTAATGTTTACTCGGTTTTAGCCTGTTTTCTCGTTTTATGCCTGTTTTGGAACGAAATAGGCATAAGTGTTGTCTAAACACTCCAATTTGAACCCGAACTCTTATAATTAGTCAAATGCATTGGATTATTACATATTTTGACCATAGAAAGAGTAACATAGCTGTTTACTGCTTTAAATCAATGTTTTCTCGGGTTTAGCCTGTTTCGGGACAAAATGCGTATAATTGTTGTCTAAACACTCCAAATTCATCCCGAGCTCTTACAATTAGTCAAATGCATTGGATTGTCACACATTTTGACACTAGAAACACAAACAAAGCTTTTAACTGCTTCGAATTAATGTTTACTCGGTTTTAGCCTGTTTTCTCGTTTTATGCCTGTTTTGGAACATAATAGGTATTAGTGTTGTCTAAACACTCCAAATTGAACCTGAACTCTTATAATTAGTCAAACGCATTGGATTGTTACATATTTTCACCCTAGAAAGAGTAACATAGCTGTTTACTGCTTTAAATCAATGTTTTCTCGGGTTTAGCCTGTTTTTGGACAAAATTGGTATAATTGTTGTCTAAACACTGCAACTTCATCCCGAGCTCTTACAATTAGACAAATGCATTGGATTATTACATATTTTGACCCTAGGAACAGTAAACAAAGCTGTCTATTTCGTCGAATTAATGTTTTCTTGTTTTTAGCCTGTTTTCTTGTTTTAAGCCTGTTTCGGGACACAATGAGTATAATTGTTGTCTAAACACTCCAAATTCATCCCGAACTCTTACAATTAGTCAAATGCATTCGATTGTCACACATGTTGACCCCAGAAACACAAACAAAGCTGTTTACTGCTTTTAATCAATGTTTTCGCGGTTTTAGCCTGTTTTCTCGTTTTAAGCCTGTTTTGGAACAAAATAGGTATAAGTGTTGTCTAGACACTCCAAATTAAACCCGAACTCTTATAATTAGTCAAACGCATCAGATTGTTGCATATTTTCACCCTAGAAAGAGTAACATAGCTGTTTACTGCTTTAAATCAATGTTTTCTCAGTTTTAGCTTGTTTTGGGATAAAATGGGTATAATTGTTGTCTAAACACTCCAAATTCCTCCCAAACCTTTACAATTAGTTAAATGCATTGGATTGTCACACATTTTGACACTAGAAACACAAACAAAGCTTTTTTCTGCTTTGAATTAATGTTTTCTCGATTTTAGCCTGTTTTCTCGTTTTAAGCCTTGTCTAAACACTCCAAATTAAACCCGAACTCTTATAATTAGTCAAACGCATTAGATTGTTGCATATTTTCACCCTAGAAAGAGTAACATAACTGTTTACTGCTTTAAATCAATGTTTTCTCGGTTTTAGCCTGTTTTGGGACAAAATGGGTATAATTGTTGTGTAAACACTCCAAATTCCTCCCGAACTCTTACAAATAGTTAAATGCATTGGATTGTCACACATTTTGACACTAGAAACATAAACAAAGCTTTTAACTGCTTCGAATTAATGTTTACTCGGTTTTAGCCTGTTTTCTCGTTTTAAGCCTGTTTTGGAACAAAATAGGTATAAGTGTTGTCTAAACACTCCAAATTAAACCCGAACTCTTATAATTAGTCAAACGCATCAGATTGTTGCATATTTTCACCCTAGAAAGAGTAACATAGCTGTTTACTGCTTTAAATCAATGTTTTCTCAGTTTTAGCTTGTTTTGGGATAAAATGGGTATAATTGTTGTCTAAACACTCCAAATTCCTCCCGAACCTTTACAATTAGTTAAATGCATTGGATTGTCACACATTTTGACACTAGAAACACAAACAAAGCTTTTTTCTGCTTTGAATTAATGTTTTCTCGATTTTAGCCTGTTTTCTCGTTTTAAGCCTTGTCTAAACACTCCAAATTAAACCCGAACTCTTATAATTAGTCAAACGCATTAGATTGTTGCATATTTTCACCCTAGAAAGAGTAACATAACTGTTAACTGCTTTAAATCAATGTTTTCTCGGTTTTAGCCTGTTTTGGGACAAAATGGGTATAATTGTTGTGTAAACACTCCAAATTCCTCCCGAACTCTTACAAATAGTTAAATGCATTGGATTGTCACACATTTTGACACTAGAAACATAAACAAAGCTTTTAACTGCTTCGAATTAATGTTTACTCGGTTTTAGCCTGTTTTCTCGTTTTATGCCTGTTTTGGAACGAAATAGGTATAAGTGTTGTCTAAACACTCCAATTTGAACCCGAACTCTTATAATTAGTCAAATGCATTGGATTATTACATATTTTGACCATAGAAAGAGTAACATAGCTGTTTACTGCTTTAAATCAATGTTTTCTCGGGTTTAGCCTGTTTCGGGACAAAATGCGTATAATTGTTGTCTAAACACTCCAAATTCATCCCGAGCTCTTACAATTAGTCAAATGCATTGGATTGTCACACATTTTGACACTAGAAACACAAACAAAGCTTTTAACTGCTTCGAATTAATGTTTACTCGGTTTTAGCCTGTTTTCTCGTTTTATGCCTGTTTTGGAACATAATAGGTATTAGTGTTGTCTAAACACTCCAAATTGAACCTGAACTCTTATAATTAGTCAAACGCATTGGATTGTTACATATTTTCACCCTAGAAAGAGTAACATAGCTGTTTACTGCTTTAAATCAATGTTTTCTCGGGTTTAGCCTGTTTTTGGACAAAACTGGTATAATTGTTGTCTAAACACTGCAACTTCATCCCGAGCTCTTACAATTAGACAAATGCATTGGATTATTACATATTTTGACCCTAGGAACAGTAAACAAAGCTGTCTATTTCGTCGAATTAATGTTTTCTTGTTTTTAGCCTGTTTTCTTGTTTTAAGCCTGTTTCGGGACACAATGAGTATAATTGTTGTCTAAACACTCCAAATTCATCCCGAACTCTTACAATTAGTCAAATGCATTCGATTGTCACACATGTTGACCCCAGAAACACAAACAAAGCTGTTTACTGCTTTTAATCAATGTTTTCGCGGTTTTAGCCTGTTTTCTCGTTTTAAGCCTGTTTTGGAACAAAATAGGTATAAGTGTTGTCTAAACACTCCAAATTAAACCCGAACTCTTATAATTAGTCAAACGCATCAGATTGTTGCATATTTTCACCCTAGAAAGAGTAACATAGCTGTTTACTGCTTTAAATCAATGTTTTCTCAGTTTTAGCTTGTTTTGGGATAAAATGGGTATAATTGTTGTCTAAACACTCCAAATTCCTCCCAAACCTTTACAATTAGTTAAATGCATTGGATTGTCACACATTTTGACACTAGAAACACAAACAAAGCTTTTTTCTGCTTTGAATTAATGTTTTCTCGATTTTAGCCTGTTTTCTCGTTTTAAGCCTTGTCTAAACACTCCAAATTAAACCCGAACTCTTATAATTAGTCAAACGCATTAGATTGTTGCATATTTTCACCCTAGAAAGAGTAACATAACTGTTTACTGCTTTAAATCAATGTTTTCTCGGTTTTAGCCTGTTTTGGGACAAAATGGGTATAATTGTTGTGTAAACACTCCAAATTCCTCCCGAACTCTTACAAATAGTTAAATGCATTGGATTGTCACACATTTTGACACTAGAAACATAAACAAAGCTTTTAACTGCTTCGAATTAATGTTTACTCGGTTTTAGCCTGTTTTCTCGTTTTATGCCTGTTTTGGAACGAAATAGGCATAAGTGTTGTCTAAACACTCCAATTTGAACCCGAACTCTTATAATTAGTCAAATGCATTGGATTGTTACATATTTTGACCATAGAAAGAGTAACATAGCTGTTTACTGCTTTAAATCAATGTTTTCTCGGGTTTAGCCTGTTTCGGGACAAAATGAGTATAATTGTTGTCTAAACACTCCAAATTCATCCCGAGCTCTTACAATTAGTCAAATGCATTGGATTATTACATATTTTGACCCTAGTAACAGTAAACAAAGCTGTCTATTTCTTCGAATTAATGTTTTCTTGTTTTTAGCCTGTTTTCTTGTTTTAAGCCTGTTTCGGGACACAATGAGTATAATTGTTGTCTAAACACTCCAAATTCATCCCGAACTCTTACAATTAGTCAAATGCATTCGATTGTCACACATGTTGACCCCAGAAACACAAACAAAGCTGTTTACTGCTTTTAATCAATGTTTTCGCGGTTTTAGCCTGTTTTCTCGTTTTAAGCCTGTTTTGGAACAAAATAGGTATAAGTGTTGTCTAAACACTCCCAATTAAACCCGAACTCTTATAATTAGTCAAACGCATCAGATTGTTGCATATTTTCACCCTAGAAAGAGTAACATAGCTGTTTACTGCTTTAAATCAATGTTTTCTCTGTTTTAGCCTGTTTTGGGACAAAGTGGGTATAATTGTTGTCTAAACACTCCAAATTCCTTCCGAACTCTTACAAATAGTTAAATGCATTGGATTGTCACACATTTTGACACTAGAAACACTAACAAAGCTTTTTTCTGCTTTGAATTAATGTTTTCTCGATTTTAGCCTGTTTTCTCGTTTTAAGCCTATTTTGGAACAAAATAGGTATAAGTGTTGTCTAAACACTCCAAATTAAACCCGAACTCTTATAATTAGTCAAACGCATTAGATTGTTGCATATTTTCACCCTAGAAAGAGTAACATAACTGTTTACTGCTTTAAATCAATGTTTTCTCGGTTTTAGCCTGTTTTGGGACAAAATGGGTATAATTGTTGTGTAAACACTCCAAATTCCTCCCGAACTCTTACAAATAGTTAAATGCATTGGTTTGTCACACATTTTGACACTAGAAACATAAACAAAGCTTTTAACTGCTACGAATTAATGTTTACTCGGTTTTAGCCTGTTTTCTCGTTTTATGCCTGTTTTGGAACGAAATAGGTATAAGTGTTGTCTAAACACTCCAATTTGAACCCGAACTCTTATAATTAGTCAAATGCATTGGAATGTTACATATTTTGACCATAGAAAGAGTAACATAGCTGTTTACTGCTTTAAATCAATGTTTTCTCGGGTTTAGCCTGTTTCGGGACAAAATGAGTATAATTGTTGTCTAAACACTCCAAATTCATCCCGAGCTCTTACAATTAGTCAAATGCATTGGATTATTACATATTTTGACCCTAGTAACAGTAAGCAAAGCTGTCTATTTCTTCGAATTAATGTTTTCTTGTTTTTAGCCTGTTTTCTTGTTTTAAGCCTGTTTCGGGACACAATGAGTATAATTGTTGTCTAAACACTCCATATTCATCCCGAACTCTTACAATTAGTCAAATGCATTCGATTGTCACACATGTTGACCCCAGAAACACAAACAAAGCTGTTTACTGCTTTTAATCAATGTTTTCGCGGTTTTAGCCTGTTTTCTCGTTTTAAGCCTGTTTTGGAACAAAATAGGTATAAGTGTTGTCTAAACACTCCAAATTAAACCCGAACTCTTATAATTCGTCAAACGCATTAGATTGTTGCATATTTTCACCCTAGAAAGAGTAACATAACTGTTTACTGCTTTAAATCAATGTTTTCTTGATTTTAGCCTGTTTTGGGACAAAATGGGTATAATTGTTGTGTAAACACTCCAAATTCCTCCCGAACTCTTACAAATAGTTAAATGCATTGGATTGTCACACATTTTGACACTAGAAACACAAACAAAGCTTTTAACTGCTTCGAATTAATGTTTACTCGGTTTTAGCCTGTTTTCTCGTTTTATGCCTGTTTTGGAACAAAATAGGTATTAGTGTTGTCTAAACACTCCAAATTGAACCCGAACTCTTATAATTAGTCAAACGCATTGGATTGTTACATATTTTCACCCTAGAAAGAGTAACATAGCTGTTTACTGCTTTAAATCAATGTTTTCTCGGGTTTAGCCTGTTTTTGGACAAAATTGGTATAATTGTTGTCTAAACACTGCAACTTCATCCCGAGCTCTTACAATTAGTCAAATGCATTGGATTATTACATATTTTGACCCTAGGAACAGTAAACAAAGCTGTCTATTTCGTCGAATTAATGTTTTCTTGTTTTTAGCCTGTTTTCTTGTTTTAAGCCTGTTTCGGGGCAAAATGAGTATAATTATTGTCTAAACACTCCAAATTCATCCCGAACTCTTACAGTTAGTCAAATGCATTCGATTGTCACACATGTTGACCCCAGAAACACAAACAAAGCTGTTTACTGCTTTTAATCAATGTTTTTGCGGTTTTAGCCTGTTTTCTCGTTTTAAGCCTGTTTTTGGAACAAAATAGATATTAGTGTTGTCTAAACACTCCAAATTAAACCTGAACTCTTATAATTAGTCAAACGCATTAGATTGTTGCATATTTTCACCCTAGAAAGAGTAACATAGCTGTTTACTGCTTTAAATCAATGTTTTCTTGGGTTTAGCCTGTTTCGGGACAAAATGAGTATAATTGTTGTCTAAACACTCCAAATTCATCCCGAACTCTTACAATTAGTCAAATGCATTCGATTGTCACACATGTTGACCCCAGAAACACAAACAAAGCTGTTTACTGCTTTTAATCAATGTTTTCGCGGTTTTAGCATGTTTTCTCGGTTTAAGCCTGTTTTGGAACAAAATAGGTATAAGTGTTGTCTAAACACTCCAAATTAAACCCGAACTCTTTAAATAAGTCAAACGCATTAGATTGTTGCATACTTCCACCCTAGAAAGAGTAACATAGCTGTTTACTGCTTTAAATCAATGTTTTCTCTATTTTAGCCTGTTTTGGGACAAAATGGGTATAATTGTTGTCTAAACACTCCAAATTCCTTCCGAAATCTTACAAATAGTCAAATGCATTCGATTGTCGCACATGTTGACCCCAGAAACACAAACAAATCTGTTTACTGCTTCGAATTAATGTTTACTCGGTTTTAGCCTGTTTTCTCGTTTTAAGCCTATTTTGGAACAAAATAGGTATAAGTGTTGTCTAAACACTCCAAATTAAACC
Organism: Camelina sativa; assembly: GCF_030686135.1. Lineage (NCBI taxonomy): Eukaryota > Viridiplantae > Streptophyta > Magnoliopsida > Brassicales > Brassicaceae > Camelina > Camelina sativa. Next base: position 11,416,830 of record NC_141886.1, on the reverse strand, counting down.
CGAACTCTTATAATTAGTCAAACGCATTAGATTGTTGCATATTTTCACCCTAGAAAGGGTAACATAACTGTTTACTGCTTTAAATCAATGTTTTCTGGTTTTAAGCCTGTTTCGGGACAAAATGAGTATAATTGTTGTCTAAACACTCCAAATTCATCCCGAACTCTTACAATTAGTCAAATGCATTCGATCGTCACACATGTTGACCCCAGAAACACAAACAAAGCTGTTTACTGCTTTTAATCAATGTTTTTGCGGTTTTAGCCTGTTTTCTCGTTTTAAGCCTGTTTTTGGAACAAAATAGGTATTAGTGTTGTCTAAACACTCCAAATTAAACCTGAACTCTTATAATTAGTCAAACGCATTAGATTGTTACATATTTTGACCATAGAAAGAGTAACATAGCTGTTTACTGCTTTAAATCAATGTTTTCTCGGGTTTAGCCTGTTTCGGGACAAAATGAGTATAATTGTTGTCTAAACACTCCAAATTCATCCCGAGCTCTTACAATTAGTCAAATGCATTGGATTATTACATATTTTGACCCTAGGAACAGTTAACAAAGCTGTCTACTTCTTAAAATTAATGTTTTCTTGTTTTTAGCCTGTTTTCTTGTTTTAAGCCTGTTTCGGGACACAATGAGTATAATTGTTGTCTAAACACTCCAAATTCATCCCGAACTCTTACAATTAGTCAAATGCATTCGATTGTCACACATGTTGACCCCAGAAACACAAACAAAGCTGTTTACTGCTTTTAATCAATGTTTTCGCGGTTTTAGCCTGTTTTCTCATTTTAAGCCTGTTTTGGAACAAAATAGGTATAAGTGTTGTCTAAACACTCCAAATTAAACCCGAACTCTTATAATTAGTCAAACGCATCAGATTATTGCATATTTTCACCCTAGAAAGAGTAACATAGCTGTTTACTGCTTTAAATCAATGTTTTCTCTGTTTTAGCCTGTTTTGGGACAAAGTGGGTATAATTGTTGTCTAAACACTCCAAATTCCTTCCGAACTCTTACAAATAGTTAAATGCATTGGATTGTCACATTTTGACACTAGAAACACTAACAAAGCTTTTTTCTGCTTTGAATTAATGTTTTCTCGATTTTAGCCTGTTTTCTCGTTTTAAGCCTATTTTGGAACAAAATAGGTATAAGTGTTGTCTAAACACTCCAAATTAAACCCGAACTCTTATAATTAGTCAAACGCATCAGATTATTGCATATTTTCACCCTAGAAAGAGTAACATAGCTGTTTACTGCTTTAAATCAATGTTTTCTCTGTTTTAGCCTGTTTTGGGACAAAGTGGGTATAATTGTTGTCTAAACACTCCAAATTCCTTCCGAACTCTTACAAATAGTTAAATGCATTGGATTGTCACACATTTTGACACTAGAAACACTAACAAAGCTTTTTTCTGCTTTGAATTAATGTTTTCTCGATTTTAGCCTGTTTTCTCGTTTTAAGCCTATTTTGGAACAAACTAGGTATAAGTGTTGTCTAAACACTCCAAATTAAACCCGAACTCTTATAATTAGTCAAACGCATCAGATTATTGCATATTTTCACCCTAGAAAGAGTAACATAGCTGTTTACTGCTTTAAATCAATGTTTTCTCTGTTTTAGCCTGTTTTGGGACAAAGTGGGTATAATTGTTGTCTAAACACTCCAAATTCCTTCCGAACTCTTACAAATAGTTAAATGCATTGGATTGTCACACATTTTGACACTAGAAACATAAACAAAGCTTTTAACTGCTACGAATTAATGTTTACTCGGTTTTAGCCTGTTTTCTCGTTTTATGCCTGTTTTGGAACGAAATAGGTATAAGTGTTGTCTAAACACTCCAATTTGAACCCGAACTCTTATAATTAGTCAAATGCATTGGAATGTTACATATTTTGACCATAGAAAGAGTAACATAGCTGTTTACTGCTATAAATCAATGTTTTCTCGGGTTTAGCCTGTTCCGGGACAAAATGGGTATAATTGTTGTCTAAACACTCCAAATTCATCCCGAACTCTTACAATTAGTCAAATGCATTCGATTGTCACACATGTTGACCCCAGAAACACAAACAAAGCTGTTTACTACTTTTAATCAATGTTTTCGCGGTTTTAGCCTGTTTTCTCATTTTAAGCCTGTTTTGGAACAAAATAGGTATAAGTGTTGTCTAAACACTCCAAATTAAACCCGAACTCTTATAATTAGTCAAACGCATCAGATTATTGCATATTTTCACCCTAGAAAGAGTAACATAGCTGTTTACTGCTTTAAATCAATGTTTTCTCTGTTTTAGCCTGTTTTGGGACAAAGTGGGTATAATTGTTGTCTAAACACTCCAAATTCCTTCCGAACTCTTACAAATAGTTAAATGCATTGGATTGTCACATTTTGACACTAGAAACACTAACAAAGCTTTTTTCTGCTTTGAATTAATGTTTTCTCGATTTTAGCCTGTTTTCTCGTTTTAAGCCTATTTTGGAACAAAATAGGTATAAGTGTTGTCTAAACACTCCAAATTAAACCCGAACTCTTATAATTAGTCAAACGCATCAGATTATTGCATATTTTCACCCTAGAAAGAGTAACATAGCTGTTTACTGCTTTAAATCAATGTTTTCTCTGTTTTAGCCTGTTTTGGGACAAAGTGGGTATAATTGTTGTCTAAACACTCCAAATTCCTTCCGAACTCTTACAAATAGTTAAATGCATTGGATTGTCACACATTTTGACACTAGAAACACTAACAAAGCTTTTTTCTGCTTTGAATTAATGTTTTCTCGATTTTAGCCTGTTTTCTCGTTTTAAGCCTATTTTGGAACAAAATAGGTATAAGTGTTGTCTAAACACTCCAAATTAAACCCGAACTCTTATAATTAGTCAAACGCATTAGATTGTTGCATATTTTCACCCTAGAAAGAGTAACATAACTTTTTACTGCTTTAAATCAATGTTTTCTCGGTTTTAGCCTGTTTTGGGACAAAATGGGTATAATTGTTGTGTAAACACTCCAAATTCCTCCCGAACTCTTACAAATAGTTAAATGCATTGGATTGTCACACATTTTGACACTAGAAACATAAACAAAGCTTTTAACTGCTACGAATTAATGTTTACTCGGTTTTAGCCTGTTTTCTCGTTTTATGCCTGTTTTGGAACGAAATAGGTATAAGTGTTGTCTAAACACTCCAATTTGAACCCGAACTCTTATAATTAGTCAAATGCATTGGAATGTTACATATTTTGACCATAGAAAGAGTAACATAGCTGTTTACTGCTATAAATCAATGTTTTCTCGGGTTTAGCCTGTTCCGGGACAAAATGGGTATAATTGTTGTCTAAACACTCCAAATTCATCCCGAACTCTTACAATTAGTCAAATGCATTCGATTGTCACACATGTTGACCCCAGAAACACAAACAAAGCTGTTTACTACTTTTAATCAATGTTTTCGCGGTTTTAGCCTGTTTTCTCATTTTAAGCCTGTTTTGGAACAAAATAGGTATAAGTGTTGTCTAAACACTCCAAATTAAACCCGAACTCTTATAATTAGTCAAACGCATCAGATTATTGCATATTTTCACCCTAGAAAGAGTAACATAGCTGTTTACTGCTTTAAATCAATGTTTTCTCTGTTTTAGCCTGTTTTGGGACAAAGTGGGTATAATTGTTGTCTAAACACTCCAAATTCCTTCCGAACTCTTACAAATAGTTAAATGCATTGGATTGTCACATTTTGACACTAGAAACACTAACAAAGCTTTTTTCTGCTTTGAATTAATGTTTTCTCGATTTTAGCCTGTTTTCTCGTTTTAAGCCTATTTTGGAACAAAATAGGTATAAGTGTTGTCTAAACACTCCAAATTAAACCCGAACTCTTATAATTAGTCAAACGCATCAGATTATTGCATATTTTCACCCTAGAAAGAGTAACATAGCTGTTTACTGCTTTAAATCAATGTTTTCTCTGTTTTAGCCTGTTTTGGGACAAAGTGGGTATAATTGTTGTCTAAACACTCCAAATTCCTTCCGAACTCTTACAAATAGTTAAATGCATTGGATTGTCACACATTTTGACACTAGAAACACTAACAAAGCTTTTTTCTGCTTTGAATTAATGTTTTCTTGATTTTAGCCTGTTTTCTCGTTTTAAGCCTATTTTGGAACAAAATAGGTATAAGTGTTGTCTAAACACTCCAAATTAAACCCGAACTCTTATAATTAGTCAAACGCATTAGATTGTTGCATATTTTCACCCTAGAAAGAGTAACATAACTGTTTACTGCTTTAAATCAATGTTTTCTCGGTTTTAGCCTGTTTTGGGACAAAATGGGTATAATTGTTGTGTAAACACTCCAAATTCCTCCCGAACTCTTACAAATAGTTAAATGCATTGGATTGTCACACATTTTGACACTAGAAACATAAACAAAGCTTTTAACTGCTACGAATTAATGTTTACTCGGTTTTAGCCTGTTTTCTCGTTTTATGCCTGTTTTGGAACGAAATAGGTATAAGTGTTGTCTAAACACTCCAATTTGAACCCGAACTCTTATAATTAGTCAAATGCATTGGAATGTTACATATTTTGACCATAGAAAGAGTAACATAGCTGTTTACTGCTATAAATCAATGTTTTCTCGGGTTTAGCCTGTTCCGGGACAAAATGGGTATAATTGTTGTCTAAACACTCCAAATTCATCCCGAACTCTTACAATTAGTCAAATGCATTCGATTGTCACACATGTTGACCCCAGAAACACAAACAAAGCTGTTTACTGCTTTTAATCAATGTTTTCGCGGTTTTAGCCTGTTTTCTCATTTTAAGCCTGTTTTGGAACAAAATAGGTATAAGTGTTGTCTAAACACTCCAAATTAAACCCGAACTCTTATAATTAGTCAAACGCATCAGATTATTGCATATTTTCACCCTAGAAAGAGTAACATAGCTGTTTACTGCTTTAAATCAATGTTTTCTCTGTTTTAGCCTGTTTTGGGACAAAGTGGGTATAATTGTTGTCTAAACACTCCAAATTCCTTCCGAACTCTTACAAATAGTTAAATGCATTGGATTGTCACATTTTGACACTAGAAACACTAACAAAGCTTTTTTCTGCTTTGAATTAATGTTTTCTCGATTTTAGCCTGTTTTCTCGTTTTAAGCCTATTTTGGAACAAAATAGGTATAAGTGTTGTCTAAACACTCCAAATTAAACCCGAACTCTTATAATTAGTCAAACGCATCAGATTATTGCATATTTTCACCCTAGAAAGAGTAACATAGCTGTTTACTGCTTTAAATCAATGTTTTCTCTGTTTTAGCCTGTTTTGGGACAAAGTGGGTATAATTGTTGTCTAAACACTCCAAATTCCTTCCGAACTCTTACAAATAGTTAAATGCATTGGATTGTCACACATTTTGACACTAGAAACACTAACAAAGCTTTTTTCTGCTTTGAATTAATGTTTTCTCGATTTTAGCCTGTTTTCTCGTTTTAAGCCTATTTTGGAACAAAATAGGTATAAGTGTTGTCTAAACACTCCAAATTAAACCCGAACTCTTATAATTAGTCAAACGCATTAGATTGTTGCATATTTTCACCCTAGAAAGAGTAACATAACTGTTTACTGCTTTAAATCAATGTTTTCTCGGTTTTAGCCTGTTTTGGGACAAAATGGGTATAATTGTTGTGTAAACACTCCAAATTCCTCCCGAACTCTTACAAATAGTTAAATGCATTGGATTGTCACACATTTTGACACTAGAAACATAAACAAAGCTTTTAACTGCTTCGAATTAATGTTTACTCGGTTTTAGCCTGTTTTCTCGTTTTATGCCTGTTTTGGAACGAAATAGGTATAAGTGTTGTCTAAACACTCCAATTTGAACCCGAACTCTTATAATTAGTCAAATGCATTGGAATGTTACATATTTTGACCATAGAAAGAGTAACATAGCTGTTTACTGCTTTAAATCAATGTTTTCTCGGGTTTAGCCTGTTTCGGGACAAAATGAGTATAATTGTTGTCTAAACACTCCAAATTCATCCCGAGCTCTTACAATTAGTCAAATGCATTGGATTATTACATATTTTGACCCTAGTAACAGTAAGCAAAGCTGTCTATTTCTTCGAATTAATGTTTTCTTGTTTTTAGCCTGTTTTCTTGTTTTAAGCCTGTTTCGGGACACAATGAGTATAATTGTTGTCTAAACACTCCAAATTCATCCCGAACTCTTACAATTAGTCAAATGCATTCGATTGTCACACATGTTGACCCCAGAAACACAAACAAAGCTGTTTACTGCTTTTAATCAATGTTTTCGCGGTTTTAGCCTGTTTTCTCGTTTTAAGCCTGTTTTGGAACAAAATAGGTATAAGTGTTGTCTAAACACTCCAAATTAAATCCGAACTCTTATAATTAGTCAAACGCATCAGATTGTTGCATATTTTCACCCTAGAAAGAGTACCATAGCTGTTTACTGCTTTAAATCAATGTTTTCTCTGTTTTAGCCTGTTTTGGGACAAAGTGGGTATAATTGTTGTCTAAACACTCCAAATTCCTTCCGAACTCTTACAAATAGTTAAATGCATTGGATTGTCACACATTTTGACACTAGAAACACAAACAAAGCTTTTTCTGCTTTGAATTAATGTTTTCTCGATTTTAGCCTGTTTTCTCGTTTTAAGCCTATTTTGGAACAAAATAGGTATAAGTGTTGTCTAAACACTCCAAATTAAACCCGAACTCTTATAATTCGTCAAACGCATTAGATTGTTGCATATTTTCACCCTAGAAAGAGTAACATAACTGTTTACTGCTTTAAATCAATGTTTTCTTGATTTTAGCCTGTTTTGGGACAAAATGGGTATAATTGTTGTGTAAACACTCCAAATTCCTCCCGAACTCTTACAAATAGTTAAATGCATTGGATTGTCACACATTTTGACACTAGAAACACAAACAAAGCTTTTAACTGCTTCGAATTAATGTTTACTCGGTTTTAGCCTGTTTTCTCGTTTTATGCCTGTTTTGGAACAAAATAGGTATTAGTGTTGTCTAAACACTCCAAATTGAACCCGAACTCTTATAATTAGTCAAACGCATTGGATTGTTACATATTTTCACCCTAGAAAGAGTAACATAGCTGTTTACTGCTTTAAATCAATGTTTTCTCGGGTTTAGCCTGTTTTTGGACAAAATTGGTATAATTGTTGTCTAAACACTGCAACTTCATCCCGAGCTCTTACAATTAGTCAAATGCATTGGATTATTACATATTTTGACCCTAGGAACAGTAAACAAAGCTGTCTATTTCGTCGAATTAATGTTTTCTTGTTTTTAGCCTGTTTTCTTGTTTTAAGCCTGTTTCGGGACAAAATGAGTATAATTGTTGTCTAAACACTCCAAATTCATCCCGAACTCTTACAGTTAGTCAAATGCATTCGATCGTCACACATGTTGACCCCAGAAACACAAACAAAGCTGTTTACTGCTTTTAATCAATGTTTTTGCGGTTTTAGCCTGTTTTCTCGTTTTAAGCCTGTTTTTGGAACAAAATAGATATTAGTGTTGTCTAAACACTCCAAATTAAACCTGAACTCTTATAATAAGTCAAACGCATTAGATTGTTGCATATTTTCACCCTAGAAAGAGTAACATAGCTGTTTACTGCTTTAAATCAATGTTTTCTTGGGTTTAGCCTGTTTCGGGACAAAATGAGTATAATTGTTGTCTAAACACTCCAAATTCATCCCGAACTCTTACAATTAGTCAAATGCATTCGATTGTCACACATGTTGACCCCAGAAACACAAACAAAGCTGTTTACTGCTTTTAATCAATGTTTTCGCGGTTTTAGCCTGTTTTCTCGGTTTAAGCCTGTTTTGGAACAAAATAGGTATAAGTGTTGTCTAAACACTCCAAATTAAACCCGAACTCTTAAAATAAGTCAAACGCATTAGATTGTTGCATACTTCCACCCTAGAAAGAGTAACATAGCTGTTTACTGCTTTAAATCAATGTTTTCTCTGTTTTAGCCTGTTTTGGGACAAAATGGGTATAATTGTTGTCTAAACACTCCAAATTCCTTCCGAACTCTTACAAATAGTCAAATGCATTCGATTGTCGCACATGTTGACCCCAGAAACACAAACAAATCTGTTTACTGCTTCGAATTAATGTTTACTCGGTTTTAGCCTGTTTTCTCGTTTTAAGCCTATTTTGGAACAAAATAGGTATAAGTGTTGTCTAAACACTCCAAATTAAACCCGAACTCTTATAATTAGTCAAACGCATTAGATTGTTGCATATTTTCACCCTAGAAAGAGTAACATAACTGTTTACTGCTTTAAATCAATGTTTTCTGGTTTTAAGCCTGTTTCGGGACAAAATGAGTATAATTGTTGTCTAAACACTCCAAATTCATCCCGAACTCTTACAATTAGTCAAATGCATTCGATCGTCACACATGTTGACCCCAGAAACACAAACAAAGCTGTTTACTGCTTTTAATCAATGTTTTTGCGGTTTTAGCCTGTTTTCTCGTTTTAAGCCTGTTTTTGGAACAAAATAGGTATTAGTGTTGTCTAAACACTCCAAATTAAACCTGAACTCTTATAATTAGTCAAACGCATTAGATTGTTACATATTTTGACCATAGAAAGAGTAACATAGCTGTTTACTGCTTTAAATCAATGTTTTCTCGGGTTTAGCCTGTTTCGGGACAAAATGAGTATAATTGTTGTCTAAACACTCCAAATTCATCCCGAGCTCTTACAATTAGTCAAATGCATTGGATTATTACATATTTTGACCCTAGGAACAGTAAACAAAGCTGTCTATTTCGTCGAATTAATGTTTTCTCGTTTTTAGCCTGTTTTCTTGTTTTAAGCCTGTTTCGGGACAAAATGAGTATAATTGTTGTCTAAACACTCCAAATTCATCCCGAACTCTTACAATTAGTCAAATGCATTCGATCGTCACACATGTTGACCCCAGAAACACAAACAAAGCTGTTTACTGCTTTTAATCAATGTTTTCGCGGTTTTAGCCTGTTTTCTCATTTTAAGCCTGTTTTGGAACAAAATAGGTATAAGTGTTGTCTAAACACTCCAAATTAAACCCGAACTCTTAAAATAAGTCAAACGCATTAGATTGTTGCATACTTCCACCCTAGAAAGAGTAACATAGCTGTTTACTGCTTTAAATCAATGTTTTCTCTGTTTTAGCCTGTTTTGGGACAAAGTGGGTATAATTGTTGTCTAAACACTCCAAATTCCTTCCGAACTCTTACAAATAGTTAAATGCATTGGATTGTCACATTTTGACACTAGAAACACTAACAAAGCTTTTTTCTGCTTTGAATTAATGTTTTCTCGATTTTAGCCTGTTTTCTCGTTTTAAGCCTATTTTGGAACAAAATAGGTATAAGTGTTGTCTAAACACTCCAAATTAAACCCGAACTCTTATAATTAGTCAAACGCATCAGATTATTGCATATTTTCACCCTAGAAAGAGTAACATAGCTGTTTACTGCTTTAAATCAATGTTTTCTCGGTTTTAGCCTGTTTTGGGACAAAATGGGTATAATTGTTGTGTAAACACTCCAAATTCCTCCCGAACTCTTACAAATAGTTAAATGCATTGGATTGTCACACATTTTGACACTAGAAACACAAACAAAGCTTTTAACTGCTTCGAATTAATGTTTACTCGGTTTTAGCCTGTTTTCTCGTTTTATGCCTGTTTTGGAACGAAATAGGTATAAGTGTTGTCTAAACACTCCAATTTGAACCCGAACTCTTATAATTAGTCAAATGCATTGGATTGTTACATATTTTGACCATAGAAAGAGTAACATAGCTGTTTACTGCTTTAAATCAATGTTTTCTCGGGTTTAGCCTGTTTCGGGACAAAATTGGTATAATTGTTGTCTAAACACTGCAACTTCATCCCGAGCTCTTACAATTAGTCAAATGCATTGGATTATTACATATTTTGACCCTAGGAACAGTAAACAAAGCTGTCTATTTTGTCGAATTAATGTTTTCTTGTTTTTAGCCTGTTTTCTTGTTTTAAGTCTGTTTCGGGACAAAATGAGTATAATTGTTGTCTAAACACTCCAAATTCATCCCGAACTCTTACAATTAGTCAAATGCATTCGATTGTCACACAGGTTGACCCCAGAAACGCAAACAAAGCTGTTTACTGCTTTTAATCAATGTTTTTGCGGTTTTAGCCTGTTTTCTCGTTTTAAGCCTGTTTTTGGAACAAAATAGATATTAGTGTTGTCTAAACACTCCAAATTAAACCCGAACTCTTATAATTAGTCAAACGCATCAGATTATTGCATATTTTCACCCTAGAAAGAGTAACATAGCTGTTTACTGCTTTAAATCAATGTTTTCTCTGTTTTAGCCTGTTTTGGGACAAAGTGGGTATAATTGTTGTCTAAACACTCCAAATTCCTTCCGAACTCTTACAAATAGTTAAATGCATTGGATTGTCACACATTTTGACACTAGAAACACTAACAAAGCTTTTTTCTGCTTTGAATTAATGTTTTCTCGATTTTAGCCTGTTTTCTCGTTTTAAGCCTATTTTGGAACAAAATAGGTATAAGAGTTGTCTAAACACTCCAAATTAAACCCGAACTTTTATAATTCGTCAAACGCGTTAGATTGTTGCATATTTTCACCCTAGAAAGAGTAACATAACTGTTTACTGCTTTAAATCAATGTTTTCTCGGTTTTAGCCTGTTTTGGGACAAAATGGGTATAATTGTTGTCTAAACACTCCAAATTCCTTCCGAACTCTTACAAATAGTTAAATGCATTGGATTGTCACACATTTTGACACTAGAAACACAAACAAAGCTTTTAACTGCTTCGAATTAATGTTTACTCGGTTTTAGCCTGTTTTCTCGTTTTATGCCTGTTTTGGAACGAAATAGGTATAAGTGTTGTCTAAACACTCCAATTTGAACCCGAACTCTTATAATTAGTCAAATGCATTGGATTGTTACATATTTTGACCATAGAAAGAGTAACATAGCTGTTTACTGCTTTAAATCAATGTTTTTTCGGGTTTAGCCTGTTTCGGGACAAAATTGGTATAATTGTTGTCTAAACACTGCAACTTCATCCCGAGCTCTTACAATTAGTCAAATGCATTGGATTATTACATATTTTGACCCTAGGAACAGTAAACAAAGCTGTCTATTTTGTCGAATTAATGTTTTCTTGTTTTTAGCCTGTTTTCTTGTTTTAAGCCTGTTTCGGGACAAAATGAGTATAACTGTTGTCTAAACACTCCAAATTCATCCCGAACTCTTACAATTAGTCAAATGCATTCGATTGTCACACATGTTGACCCCAGAAACACAAACAAAGCTGTTTACTGCTTTTAATCAATGTTTTTGCGGTTGTAGCCTGTTTTCTCGTTTTAAGCCTGTTTTTGGAACAAAATAGATATTAGTGTTGTCTAAACACTCCAAATTAAACCTGAACTCTTATAATTAGTCAAACGCATTAGATTGTTGCATATTTTCACCCTAGAAAGAGTAACATAGCTGTTTACTGCTTTAAATCAATGTTTTCTTGGGTTTAGCCTGTTTCGGGACAAAATGAGTATAATTGTTGTCTAAACACTCGAAATTCATCCCGAACTCTTACAATTAGTCAAATGCATTCGATTGTCACACATGTTGACCCCAGAAACACAAACAAAGCTGTTTACTGCTTTTAATCAATGTTTTCGCGGTTTTAGCCTGTTTTCTCGTTTTAAGCCTGTTTTGGAACAAAATAGGTATAAGTGTTGTCTAAACACTCCAAATTAAACCCGAACTCTTATAATTAGTCAAACGCATCAGATTGTTGCATATTTTCAACCTAGAAAGAGTAACATAGCTGTTTACTGCTTTAAATCAATGTTTTCTCTGTTTTAGCCTGTTTTGGGACAAAGTGGGTATAATTGTTGTCTAAACACTCCAAATTCCTTCCGAACTCTTACAAATAGTTAAATGCATTGGATTGTCACACATTTTGACACTGGAAACACAAACAAAGCTTTTTTCTGCTTTGAATTAATGTTTTCTCGATTTTAGCCTGTTTTCTCGTTTTAAGCCTATTTTGGAACAAAATAGGTATAAGTGTTGTCTAAACACTCCAAATTAAACCCGAACTCTTATAATTCGTCAAACGCATTAGATTGTTGCATATTTTCACCCTAGAAAGAGTAACATAACTGTTTACTGCTTTAAATCAATGTTTTCTCGATTTTAGCCTGTTTTGGGACAAAATGGGTATAATTGTTGTGTAAACACTCCAAATTCCTCCCGAACTCTTACAAATAGTTAAATGCATTGGATTGTCACACATTTTGACACTAGAAACACAAACAAAGCTTTTAACTGCTTCGAATTAATGTTTACTCGGTTTTAGCCTGTTTTCTCGTTTTATGCCTGTTTTGGAACAAAATAGGTATTAGTGTTGTCTAAACACTCCAAATTGAACCCGAACTCTTATAATTAGTCAAACGCATTGGATTGTTACATATTTTCACCCTAGAAAGAGTAACATAACTGTTTACTGCTTTAAATCAATGTTTTCTCGGTTTTAGCCTGTTTTGGGACAAAATGGGTATAATTGTTGTGTAAACACTCCAAATTCCTCCCGAACTCTTACAAATAGTTAAATGCATTGGATTGTCACACATTTTGACACTAGAAACATAAACAAAGCTTTTAACTGCTTCGAATTAATGTTTACTCGGTTTTAGCCTGTTTTCTCGTTTTATGCCTGTTTTGGAACGAAATAGGTATAAGTGTTGTCTAAACACTCCAATTTGAACCCGAACTCTTATAATTAGTCAAATGCATTGGATTGTTACATATTTTGACCATAGAAAGAGTAACATAGCTGTTTACTGCTTTAAATCAATGTTTTCTCGGGTTTAGCCTGTTTCGGGACAAAATGAGTATAATTGTTGTCTAAACACTCCAAATTCATCCCGAGCTCTTACAATTAGTCAAATGCATTGGATTATTACATATTTTGACCCTAGTAACAGTAAACAAAGCTGTCTATTTCTTCGAATAAATGTTTTCTTGTTTTTAGCCTGTTTTCTTGTTTTATGCCTGTTTCGGGACACAATGAGTATAATTGTTGTCTAAACACTCCAAATTCATCCCGAACTCTTATAATTAGTCAAATGCATTCGATTGTCACACATGTTGACCCCAGAAACACAAACAAAGCTGTTTACTGCTTTTAATCAATGTTTTCGCGGTTTTAGCCTGTTTTCTCGTTTTAAGCCTGTTTTGGAACAAAATAGGTATAAGTGTTGTCTAAACACTCCAAATTAAACCCGAACTCTTATAATTAGTCAAAAAAATCAGATTGTTGCATATTTTCACCCTAGAAAGAGTAACATAGCTGTTTACTGCTTTAAATCAATGTTTTCTTGGGTTTAGCCTGTTTCGGGACAAAATGAGTATAATTGTTGTCTAAACACTCCAAATTCATCCCGAACTCTTACAATTAGTCAAATGCATTCGATTGTCACAGATGTTCACCCCAGAAACACAAACAAAGCTGTTTACTGCTTTTAATCAATGTTTTCGCGGTTTTAGCCTGTTTTCTCATTTTAAGCCTGTTTTGGAACAAAATAGGTATAAGTGTTGTTTAAACACTCCAAATTAAACCCGAACTCTTATAATTAGTCAAACGCATCAGATTATTGCATATTTTCACCCTAGAAAGAGTAACATAGCTGTTTACTGATTTAAATCAATGTTTTCTCTGTTTTAGCCTGTTTTGGGACAAAGTGGGTATAATTGTTGTCTAAACACTCCAAATTCCTTCCGAACTCTTACAAATAGTTAAATGCATTGGATTGTCACACATTTTGACACTAGAAACACTAACAAAGCTTTTTTCTGCTTTGAATTAATGTTTTCTCGATTTTAGCCTGTTTTCTCGTTTTAAGCCTATTTTGGAACAAAATAGGTATAAGAAATGTCTAAACACTCCAAATTAAACCCGAACTTTTATAATTCGTCAAACGCGTTAGATTGTTGCATATTTTCACCCTAGAAAGAGTAACATAACTGTTTACTGCTTTAAATCAATGTTTTCTCGGTTTTAGCCTGTTTTGGGACAAAATGGGTATAATTGTTGTGTAAACACTCCAAATTCCTCCCGAACTCTTACAAATAGTTAAATGCATTGGATTGTCACACATTTTGACACTAGAAACACAAACAAAGCTTTTAACTGCTTCGAATTAATGTTTACTCGGTTTTAGCCTGTTTTCTCGTTTTATGCCTGTTTTGGAACGAAATAGGTATAAGTGTTGTCTAAACACTCCAATTTGAACCCGAACTCTTATAATTAGTCAAATGCATTGGATTGTTACATATTTTGACCATAGAAAGAGTAACATAGCTGTTTACTGCTTTAAATCAATGTTTTCTCGGGTTTAGCCTGTTTCGGGACAAAATTGGTATAATTGTTGTCTAAACACTGCAACTTCATCCCGAGCTCTTACAATTAGTCAAATGCATTGGATTATTACATATTTTGACCCTAGGAACAGTAAACAAAGCTGTCTATTTTGTCGAATTAATGTTTTCTTGTTTTTAGCCTGTTTTCTTGTTTTAAGCCTGTTTCGGGACAAAATGAGTATAATTGTTGTCTAAACACTCCAAATTCATCCCGAACCCTTACAATTAGTCAAATGCATTCGATTGTCACACATGTTGACCCCAGAAACACAAACAAAGCTGTTTACTGCTTTTAATCAATGTTTTTGCGGTTTTAGCCTGTTTTCTCGTTTTAAGCCTGTTTTTGGAACAAAATAGATATTAGTGTTGTCTAAACACTCCAAATTAAACCCGAACTCTTATAATTAGTCAAACGCATCAGATAATTGCATATTTTCACCCTAGAAAGAGTAACATAGCTGTTTACTGCTTTAAATCAATGTTTTCTCTGTTTTAGCCTGTTTTGGGACAAAGTAGGTATAATTGTTGTCTAAACACTCCAAATTCCTTCCGAACTCTTACAAATAGTTAAATGCATTGGATTGTCACACATTTTGACACTAGAAACACTAACAAAGCTTTTTCTGCTTTGAATTAATGTTTTCTCGATTTTAGCCTGTTTTCTCGTTTTAAGCCTATTTTGGAACAAAATAGGTATAAGAGTTGTCTAAACACTCCAAATTAAACCCGAACTTTTATAATTTGTCAAACGCGTTAGATTGTTGCATATTTTCACCCTAGAAAGAGTAACATAACTGTTTACTGCTTTAAATCAATGTTTTCTCGGTTTTAGCCTGTTTTGGGACAAAATGGGTATAATTGTTGTCTAAACACTCCAAATTCCTTCCGAACTCTTACAAATAGTTAAATGCATTGGATTGTCACACATTTTGACACTAGAAACACAAACAAAGCTTTTAACTGCTTCGAATTAATGTTTACTCGGTTTTAGCCTGTTTTCTCGTTTTATGCCTGTTTTGGAACGAAATAGGTATAAGTGTTGTCTAAACACTCCAATTTGAACCCGAACTCTTATAATTAGTCAAATGCATTGGATTGTTACATATTTTGACCATAGAAAGAGTAACATAGCTGTTTACTGCTTTAAATCAATGTTTTCTCGGGTTTAGCCTGTTTCGGGACAAAATTGGTATAATTGTTGTCTAAACACTGCAACTTCATCCCGAGCTCTTACAATTAGTCAAATGCATTGGATTATTACATATTTTGACCCTAGGAACAGTAAACAAAGCTGTCTATTTTGTCGAATTAATGTTTTCTTGTTTTTAGCCTGTTTTCTTGTTTTAAGCCTGTTTCGGGACAAAATGAGTATAATTGTTGTCTAAACACTCCAAATTCATCCCGAACTCTTACAATTAGTCAAATGCATTCGATTGTCACACATGTTGACCCCAGAAACACAAACAAAGCTGTTTACTGCTTTTAATCAATGTTTTTGCGGTTTTAGCCTGTTTTCTCGTTTTAAGCCTGTTTTTGGAACAAAATAAATATTAGTGTTGTCTAAACACTCCAAATTAAACCTGAACTCTTATAATTAGTCAAACGCATCAGATTGTTGCATATTTTCACCCTAGAAAGAGTAACATAGCTGTTTACTGCTTTAAATCAATGTTTTCTTGGGTTTAGCCTGTTTCGGGACAAAATGAGTATAATTGTTGTCTAAACACTCCAAATTCATCCCGAACTCTTACAATTAGTCAAATGCATTCGATTGTCACACATGTTGACCCCAGAAACACAAACAAAGCTGTTTACTGCTTTTAATCAATGTTTTCGCGGTTTTAGCCTGTTTTCTCGTTTTAAGCCTGTTTTGGAACAAAATAGGTATAAGTGTTGTCTGAACACTCCAAATTAAACCCGAACTCTTATAATTCGTCAAACGCATTAGATTGTTGCATATTTTCACCCTAGAAAGAGTAACATAACTGTTTACTGCTTTAAATCAATGTTTTCTCGATTTTAGCCTGTTTTGGGACAAAATGGGTATAATTGTTGTGTAAACACTCCAAATTCCTCCCGAACTCTTACAAATAGTTAAATGCATTGGATTGTCACACATTTTGACACTAGAAACACAAACAAAGCTTTTAACTGCTTCGAATTAATGTTTACTCGGTTTTAGCCTGTTTTCTCGTTTTATGCCTGTTTTGGAACAAAATAGGTATTAGTGTTGTCTAAACACTCCAAATTGAACCCGAACTCTTATAATTAGTCAAACGCATTGGATTGTTACATATTTTCACCCTAGAAAGAGTAACATAACTGTTTACTGCTTTAGATCAATGTTTTCTCGGTTTTAGCCTGTTTTGGGACAAAATGGGTATAATTGTTGTGTAAACACTCCAAATTCCTCCCGAACTCTTACAAATAGTTAAATGCATTGGATTGTCACACATTTTGACACTAGAAACATAAACAAAGCTTTTAACTGCTTCGAATTAATGTTTACTCGGTTTTAGCCTGTTTTCTCGTTTTATGCCTGTTTTGGAACGAAATAGGTATAAGTGTTGTCTAAACACTCCAATTTGAACCCGAACTCTTATAATTAGTCAAATGCATTGGATTGTTACATATTTTGACCATAGAAAGAGTAACATAGCTGTTTACTGCTTTAAATCAATGTTTTCTCGGGTTTAGCCTGTTTCGGGACAAAATGAGTATAATTGTTGTCTAAACACTCCAAATTCATCCCGAGCTCTTACAATTAGTCAAATGCATTGGATTATTACATATTTTGACCCTAGTAACAGTAAACAAAGCTGTCTATTTCTTCGAATAAATGTTTTCTTGTTTTTAGCCTGTTTTCTTGTTTTAAGCCTGTTTCGGGACACAATGAGTATAATTGTTGTCTAAACACTCCAAATTCATCCCGAACTGTTACAATTAGTCAAATGCATTCGATTGTCACACATGTTGACCCCAGAAACACAAACAAAGCTGTTTACTGCTTTTAATCAATGTTTTCGCGGTTTTAGCCTGTTTTCTCGTTTTAAGCCTGTTTTGGAACAAAATAGGTATAAGTGTTGTCTAAACACTCCAATTTGAACCCGAACTCTTATAATTAGTCAAATGCATTGGATTGTTACATATTTTGACCATAGAAAGAGTAACATAGCTGTTTACTGCTTTAAATCAATGTTTTCTCGGGTTTAGCCTGTTTCGGGACAAAATTGGTATAATTGTTATCTAAACACTGCAACTTCATCCCGAGCTCTTACAATTAGTCAAATGCATTGGATTATTACATATTTTGACCCTAGGAACAGTAAACAAAGCTGTCTATTTTGTCGAATTAATGTTTTCTTGTTTTTAGCCTGTTTTCTTGTTTTAAGCCTGTTTCGGGACAAAATGAGTATAATTGTTGTCTAAACACTCCAAATTCATCCCGAACTCTTACAATTAGTCAAATGCATTCGATTGTCACACATGTTGACCCCAGAAACACAAACAAAGCTGTTTACTGCTTTTAATCAATGTTTTTGCGGTTTTAGCCTGTTTTCTCGTTTTAAGCCTGTTTTTGGAACAAAATAGATATTAGTGTTGTCTAAACACTCCAAATTAAACCCGAACTCTTATAATTAGTCAAACGCATCAGATAATTGCATATTTTCACCCTAGAAAGAGTAACATAGCTGTTTACTGCTTTAAATCAATGTTTTCTCTGTTTTAGCCTGTTTTGGGACAAAGTGGGTATAATTGTTGTCTAAACACTCCAAATTCCTTCCGAACTCTTACAAATAGTTAAATGCATTGGATTGTCACACATTTTGACACTAGAAACACTAACAAAGCTTTTTCTGCTTTGAATTAATGTTTTCTCGATTTTAGCCTGTTTTCTCGTTTTAAGCCTATTTTGGAACAAAATAGGTATAAGAGTTGTCTAAACACTCCAAATTAAACCCGAACTTTTATAATTTGTCAAACGCGTTAGATTGTTGCATATTTTCACCCTAGCAAGAGTAACATAACTGTTTACTGCTTTAAATCAATGTTTTCTCGGTTTTAGCCTGTTTTGGGACAAAATGGGTATAATTGTTGTCTAAACACTCCAAATTCCTTCCGAACTCTTACAAATAGTTAAATGCATTGGATTGTCACACATTTTGACACTAGAAACACAAACAAAGCTTTTAACTGCTTCGAATTAATGTTTACTCGGTTTTAGCCTGTTTTCTCGTTTTATGCCTGTTTTGGAACGAAATAGGTATAAGTGTTGTCTAAACACTCCAATTTGAACCCGAACTCTTATAATTAGTCAAATGCATTGGATTGTTACATATTTTGACCATAGAAAGAGTAACATAGCTGTTTACTGCTTTAAATCAATGTTTTCTCGGGTTTAGCCTGTTTCGGGACAAAATTGGTATAATTGTTGTCTAAACACTGCAACTTCATCCCGAGCTCTTACAATTAGTCAAATGCATTGGATTATTACATATTTTGACCCTAGGAACAGTAAACAAAGCTGTCTATTTTGTCGAATTAATGTTTTCTTGTTTTTAGCCTGTTTTCTTGTTTTAAGCCTGTTTCGGGACAAAATGAGTATAATTGTTGTCTAAACACTCCAAATTCATCCCGAACTCTTACAATTAGTCAAATGCATTCGATTGTCACACATGTTGACCCCAGAAACACAAACAAAGCTGTTTACTGCTTTTAATCAATGTTTTTGCGGTTTTAGCCTGTTTTCTCGTTTTAAGCCTGTTTTTGGAACAAAATAGATATTAGTGTTGTCTAAACACTCCAAATTAAACCCGAACTCTTATAATTAGTCAAAAAAATCAGATAATTGCATATTTTCACCCTAGAAAGAGTAACATAGCTGTTTACTGCTTTAAATCAATGTTTTCTTGGGTTTAGCCTGTTTCGGGACAAAGTGAGTATAATTGTTGTCTAAACACTCCAAATTCCTTCCGAACTCTTACAATTAGTCAAATGCATTCGATTGTCACACATGTTGACCCCAGAAACACAAACAAAGCTGTTTACTGCTTTTAATCAATGTTTTCGCGGTTTTAGCCTGTTTTCTCATTTTAAGCCTGTTTTGGAACAAAATTGGTATAAGTGTTGTCTAAACACTCCAAATTAAACCCGAACTCTTATAATTAGTCAAACGCATCAGATTATTGCATATTTTCACCCTAGAAAGAGTAACATAGCTGTTTACTGCTTTAAATCAATGTTTTCTCTGTTTTAGCCTGTTTTGGGACAAAGTGGGTATAATTGTTGTCTAAACACTCCAAATTCCTTCCGAACTCTTACAAATAGTTAAATGCATTGGATTGTCACACATTTTGACACTAGAAACACTAACAAAGCTTTTTTCTGCTTTGAATTAATGTTTTCTCGATTTTAGCCTGTTTTCTCGTTTTAAGCCTATTTTGGAACAAAATAGGTATAAGTGTTGTCTAAACACTCCAAATTAAACCCGAACTCTTATAATTAGTCAAACGCATCAGATTATTGCATATTTTCACCCTAGAAAGAGTAACATAGCTGTTTACTGCTTTAAATCAATGTTTTCTCTGTTTTAGCCTCTTTTGGGACAAAGTGGGTATAATTGTTGTCTAAACACTCCAAATTCCTTCCGAACTCTTACAAATAGTTAAATGCATTGGATTGTCACACATTTTGACACTAGAAACACTAACAAAGCTTTTTTCTGCTTTGAATTAATGTCTTCTCGATTTTAGCCTGTTTTCTCGTTTTAAGCCTATTTTGGAACAAAATAGGTATAAGTGTTGTCTAAACACTCCAAATTAAACCCAAACTTTTATAATTCGTCAAACGCGTTAGATTGTTGCATATTTTCACCCTAGAAAGAGTAACATAACTGTTTACTGCTTTAAATCAATGTTTTCTCGGTTTTAGCCTGTTTTGGGACAAAATGGGTATAATTGTTGTGTAAACACTCCAAATTCCTCCCGAACTCTTACAAATAGTTAAATGCATTGGATTGTCACACATTGTGACACTAGAAACACAAACAAAGCTTTTAACTGCTTCGAATTAATGTTTACTCGGTTTTAGCCTGTTTTCTCGTTTTATGCCTGTTTTGGAACGAAATAGGTATAAGTGTTGTCTAAACA
Source organism: Camelina sativa (assembly GCF_030686135.1). NCBI lineage: Eukaryota > Viridiplantae > Streptophyta > Magnoliopsida > Brassicales > Brassicaceae > Camelina > Camelina sativa. The sequence continues at coordinate 11,396,165 of NC_141886.1, read as the reverse complement.
CTCCAATTTGAACCTGAACTCTTATAATTAGTCAAATGTATTGGATTGTTACATATTTTGACCATAGAAAGAGTAACATAGCTGTTTACTGCTTTAAATCAATGTTTTCTCGGGTTTAGCCTGTTTCGGGACAAAATTGGTATAATTGTTGTCTAAACACTGCAACTTCATCCCGAGCTCTTACAATTAGTCAAATGCATTGGATTATTACATATTTTGACCCTAGGAACAGTAAACAAAGCTGTCTATTTTGTTGAATTAATGTTTTCTTGTTTTTAGCCTGTTTTCTTGTTTTAAGCCTGTTTCGGGACAAAATGAGTATAATTGTTGTCTAAACACTCCAAATTCATCCCGAACTCTTACAATTAGTCAAATGCATTTGATTGTAACACATGTTGACCCCAGAAACACAAACAAACCTGTTTACTGCTTTTAATCAATGTTTTTGCGGTTTTAGCCTGTTTTCTCGTTTTAAGCCTGTTTTTGGAACAAAATAGATATTAGTGTTGTCTAAACACTCCAAATTAAACCCGAACTCTTATAATTAGTCAAACGCATCAGATTATTGCATATTTTCACCCTAGAAAGAGTAACATAGCTGTTTACTGCTTTAAATCAATGTTTTCTCTGTTTTAGCCTGTTTTGGGACAAAGTGGGTATAATTGTTGTCTAAACACTCCAAATTCCTTCCGAACTCTTACAAATAGTTAAATGCATTGGATTGTCACACATTTTGACACTAGAAACACTAACAAAGCTTTTTTCTGCTTTGAATTAATGTTTTCTTGATTTTAGCCTGTTTTCTCGTTTTAAGCCTATTTTGGAACAAAATAGGTATAAGAGTTGTCTAAACACTCCTAATTAAACCCGAACTTTTATAATTCATCAAACGCGTTAGATTGTTGCATATTTTCACCCTAGAAAGAGTAACATAACTGTTTACTGCTTTAAATCAATGTTTTCTCGGTTATAGCCTGTTTTGGGACAAAATGGGTATAATTGTTGTGTAAACACTCCAAATTCCTCCCGAACTCTTACAAATAGTTAAATGCATTGGATTGTCACACATTTTGACACTAGAAACACAAACATAGCTTTTAACTGCTTCGAATTAATGTTTACTCGGTTTTAGCCTGTTTTCTCGTTTTATGCCTGTTTTGGAACGAAATAGGTATAAGTGTTGTCTAAACACTCCAATTTGAACCCGAACTCTTATAATTAGTCAAATGCATTGGATTGTTACATATTTTGACCATAGAAAGAGTAACATAGCTGTTTACTGCTTTAAATCAATGTTTTCTCGGGTTTAGCCTGTTTCGGGACAAAATTGGTATAATTGTTGTCTAAACACTGCAACTTCATCCCGAGCTCTTACAATTAGTCAAATGCATTGGATTATTACATATTTTGACCCTAGGAACAGTAAACAAAGCTGTCTATTTTGTCGAATTAATGTTTTCTTGTTTTTAGCCTGTTTTCTTGTTTTAAGCCTGTTTCGGGACAAAATGAGTATAATTGTTGTCTAAACACTCCAAATTCATCCCGAACTCTTACAATTAGTCAAATGCATTCGATTGTCACACATGTTGACCCCAGAAACACAAACAAAGCTGTTTACTGCTTTTAATCAATGTTTTTGCGGTTTTAGCCTGTTTTCTCGTTTTAAGCCTGTTTTTGGAACAAAATAGATATTAGTGTTGTCTAAACACTCCAAATTAAACCTGAACTCTTATAATTAGTCAAACGCATTAGATTGTTGCATATTTTCACCCTAGAAAGAGTAACATAGCTGTTTACTGCTTTAAATCAATGTTTTCTTGGGTTTAGCCTGTTTCGGGACAAAATGAGTATAATTGTTGTCTAAACACTCCAAATTCATCCCGAACTCTTACAATTAGTCAAATGCATTCGATTGTCACACATGTTGACCCCAGAAACACAAACAAAGCTGTTTACTGCTTTTAATCAATGTTTTCGCGGTTTTAGCCTGTTTTCTCGTTTTAAGCCTGTCTTGGAACAAAATAGGTATAAGTGTTGTCTAAACACTCCAAATTAAACCCGAACTCTTATAATTAGTCAAACGCATCAGATTGTTGCATATTTTCAACCTAGAAAGAGTAACATAGCTGTTTACTGCTTTAAATCAATGTTTTCTCTGTTTTAGCCTGTTTTGGGACAAAGTGGGTATAATTGTTGTCTAAACACTCCAAATTCCTCCCGAACTCTTACAAATAGTTAAATGCATTGGATTGTCACACATTTTGACACTAGAAACACAAACATAGCTTTTAACTGCTTCGAATTAATGTTTACTCGGTTTTAGCCTGTTTTCTCGTTTTATGCCTGTTTTGGAACGAAATAGGTATAAGTGTTGTCTAAACACTCCAATTTGAACCCGAACTCTTATAATTAGTCAAATGCATTGGATTGTTACATATTTTGACCATAGAAAGAGTAACATAGCTGTTTACTGCTTTAAATCAATGTTTTCTCGGGTTTAGCCTGTTTCGGGACAAAATTGGTATAATTGTTGTCTAAACACTGCAACTTCATCCCGAGCTCTTACAATTAGTCAAATGCATTGGATTATTACATATTTTGACCCTAGGAACAGTAAACAAAGCTGTCTATTTTGTCGAATTAATGTTTTCTTGTTTTTAGCCTGTTTTCTTGTTTTAAGCCTGTTTCGGGACAAAATGAGTATAATTGTTGTCTAAACACTCCAAATTCATCCCGAACTCTTACAATTAGTCAAATGCATTCGATTGTCACACATGTTGACCCCAGAAACACAAACAAAGCTGTTTACTGCTTTTAATCAATGTTTTTGCGGTTTTAGCCTGTTTTCTCGTTTTAAGCCTGTTTTTGGAACAAAATAGATATTAGTGTTGTCTAAACACTCCAAATTAAACCTGAACTCTTATAATTAGTCAAACGCATTAGATTGTTGCATATTTTCACCCTAGAAAGAGTAACATAGCTGTTTACTGCTTTAAATCAATGTTTTCTCGGGTTTAGCCTGTTTCGGGACAAAATTGGTATAATTGTTGTCTAAACACTGCAACTTCATCCCGAGCTCTTACAATTAGTCAAATGCATTGGATTATTACATATTTTGACCCTAGGAACAGTAAACAAAGCTGTCTATTTTGTCGAATTAATGTTTTCTTGTTTTTAGCCTGTTTTCTTGTTTTAAGCCTGTTTCGGGACAAAATGAGTATAATTGTTGTCTAAACACTCCAAATTCATCCCGAACTCTTACAATTAGTCAAATGCATTCGATTGTCACACATGTTGACCCCAGAAACACAAACAAAGCTGTTTACTGCTTTTAATCAATGTTTTCACGGTTTTAGCCTGTTTTCTCGTTTTAAGCCTGTTTTGGAACAAAATAGGTATAAGTGTTGTCTAAACACTCCAAATTAAACCCGAACTCTTATAATTAGTCAAACGCATCAGATTGTTGCATATTTTCAACCTAGAAAGAGTAACATAGCTGTTTACTGCTTTAAATCAATGTTTTCTCTGTTTAGCCTGTTTTGGGACAAAGTGGGTATAATTGTTGTCTAAACACTCCAAATTCCTTCCGAGCTCTTACAAATAGTTAAATGCATTGGATTATTACATATTTTGACCCTAGTAACAGTAAACAAAGCTGTCTATTTCTTCGAATTAATGTTTTCTTGTTTTTAGCCTGTTTTCTTGTTTTAAGCCTGTTTCGGGACAAAATGAGTATAATTGTTGTCTAAACACTCCAAATTCATCCCGAACTCTTACAATTAGTCAAATGCATTCGATTGTCACACATGTTGACCCCAGAAACACAAACAAAGCTGTTTACTGCTTTTAATCAATGTTTTTGCGGTTTTAGCCTGTTTTCTCGTTTTAAGCCTGTTTTTGGAACAAAATAGATATTAGTGTTGTCTAAACACTCCAAATTAAACCTGAACTCTTATAATTAGTCAAACGCATTAGATTGTTGCATATTTTCACCCTAGAAAGAGTAACATAACTGTTTACTGCTTTAAATCAATGTTTTCTCGGTTTTAGCCTGTTTTGGGACAAAATGGGTATAATTGTTGTGTAAACACTCCAAATTCCTCCCGAACTCTTACAAATAGTTAAATGCATTGGATTGTCACACATTTTGACACTAGAAACATAAACAAAGCTTTTAACTGCTTCGAATTAATGTTTACTCGGTTTTAGCCTGTTTTCTCGTTTTATGCCTGTTTTGGAACGAAATAGGTATAAGTGTTGTCTAAACACTCCAATTTGAACCCGAACTCTTATAATTAGTCAAATGCATTGGATTGTTACATATTTTGACCATAGAAAGAGTAACATAGCTGTTTACTGCTTTAAATCAATGTTTTCTCGGGTTTAGCCTGTTTCGGGACAAAATGAGTATAATTGTTGTCTAAACACTCCAAATTCATCCCGAGCTCTTACAATTAGTCAAATGCATTGGATTATTACATATTTTGACCCTAGTAACAGTAAACAAAGCTGTCTATTTCTTCGAATTAATGTTTTCTTGTTTTTAGCCTGTTTTCTTGTTTTAAGCCTGTTTCGGGACAAAATGAGTATAATTGTTGTCTAAACACTCCAAATTCATCCCGAACTCTTACAATTAGTCAAATGCATTCGATTGTCACACATGTTGACCCCAGAAACACAAACAAAACTGTTTACTGCTTTTAATCAATGTTTTCGCGGTTTTAGCCTGTTTTCTCGTTTTAAGCCTGTTTTGGAACAAAATAGGTATAAGTGTTGTCTAAACACTCCAAATTAAACCCGAACTCTTATAATTAGTCAAACGCATCAGATTGTTGCATATTTTCAACCTAGAAAGAGTAACATAGCTGTTTACTGCTTTAAATCAATGTTTTCTCTGTTTTAGCCTGTTTTGGGACAAAATGGGTATAATTGTTGTGTAAACACTCCAAATTCCTCCCGAACTCTTACAAATAGTTAAATGCATTGGATTGTCACACATTTTGACACTAGAAACACAAACAAAGCTTTTAACTGCTTCGAATTAATGTTTACTCGGTTTTAGCCTGTTTTCTCGTTTTATGCCTGTTTTGGAACAAAATAGGTATTAGTGTTGTCTAAACACTCCAAATTGAACCCGAACTCTTATAATTAGTCAAACGCATTGGATTGTTACATATTTTCACCCTAGAAAGAGTAACATAACTGTTTACTGCTTTAAATCAATGTTTTCTCGGTTTTAGCCTGTTTTGGGACAAAATGGGTATAATTGTTGTGTAAACACTCCAAATTCCTCCCGAACTCTTACAAATAGTTAAATGCATTGGATTGTCACACATTTTGACACTAGAAACATAAACAAAGCTTTTAACTGCTTCGAATTAATGTTTACTCGGTTTTAGCCTGTTTTCTCGTTTTATGCCTGTTTTGGAACGAAATAGGTATAAGTGTTGTCTAAACACTCCAATTTGAACCCGAACTCTTATAATTAGTCAAATGCATTGGATTGTTACATATTTTGACCATAGAAAGAGTAACATAGCTGTTTACTGCTTTAAATCAATGTTTTCTCGGGTTTAGCCTGTTTCGGGACAAAATGAGTATAATTGTTGTCTAAACACTCCAAATTCATCCCGAGCTCTTACAATTAGTCAAATGCATTGGATTATTACATATTTTGACCCTAGTAACAGTAAACAAAGCTGTCTATTTCTTCGAATTAATGTTTTCTTGTTTTTAGCCTGTTTTCTTGTTTTAAGCCTGTTTCGGGACACAATGAGTATAATTGTTGTCTAAACACTCCAAATTCATCCCGAACTCTTACAATTAGTCAAATGCATTCGATTGTCACACATGTTAACCCCAGAAACACAAACAAAGCTGTTTACTGCTTTTAATCAATGTTTTCGCGGTTTTAGCCTGTTTTCTCGTTTTAAGCCTGTTTTGGAACAAAATAGGTATAAGTGTTGTCTAAACACTCCAAATTAAACCCGAACTCTTATAATTAGTCAAACGCATCAGATTGTTGCATATTTTCACCCTAGAAAGAGTAACATAGCTGTTTACTGCTTTAAATCAATGTTTTCTCTGTTTTAGCTTGTTTTGGGACAAAGTGGGTATAATTGTTGTCTAAACACTCCAAATTCCTTCCGAACTCTTACAAATAGTTAAATGCATTGGATTGTCACACATTTTGACACTAGAAACACAAACAAAGCTTTTTTCTGCTTTGAATTAATGTTTTCTCGATTTTAGCCTGTTTTCTCGTTTTAAGCCTATTTTGGAACAAAATAGGTATAAGTGTTGTCTAAACACTCCAAATTAAACCCGAACTCTTATAATTAGTCAAACGCATTAGATTGTTGCATATTTTCACCCTAGAAAGAGTAACATAACTGTTTACTGCTTTAAATCAATGTTTTCTCGGTTTTAGCCTGTTTTGGAACAAAATGGGTATAATTGTTGTGTAAACACTCCAAATTCCTCCCGAACTCTTACAAATAGTTAAATGCATTGGATTGTCACACATTTTGACACTAGAAACACAAACAAAGCTTTTAACTGCTTCGAATTAATGTTTACTCGGTTTTAGCCTGTTTTCTCGTTTTATGCCTGTTTTGGAACAAAATAGGTATTAGTGTTGTCTAAACACTCCAATTTGAACCCGAACTCTTATAATTAGTCAAATGCATTGGATTGTTACATATTTTGACCATAGAAAGAGTAACATAGCTGTTTACTGCTTTAAATCAATGTTTTCTCGGGTTTAGCCTGTTTCGGGACAAAATTGGTATAATTGTTGTCTAAACACTGCAACTTCATCCCGAGCTCTTACAATTAGTCAAATGCATTGGATTATTACATATTTTGACCCTAGGAACAGTAAACAAAGCTGTCTATTTCGTCGAATTAATGTTTTCTTGTTTTTAGCCTATTTTCTTGTTTTAAGCCTGTTTCGGGACAAAATGAGTATAATTGTTGTCTAAACACTCCAAATTCATCCCGAACTCTTACAATTAGTCAAATGCATTCGATTGTCACACATGTTGACCCCAGAAACACAAACAAAGCTGTTTACTGCTTTTAATCAATGTTTTTGCGGTTTTAGCCTGTTTTCTCGTTTTAAGCCTGTTTTTGGAACAAAATAGGTATTAGTGTTGTCTAAACACTCCAAATTAAACCCGAACTCTTATAATTAGTCAAACGCATTAGATTGTTGCATATTTTCACCCTAGAAAGAGTAACATAGCTGTTTACTGCTTTAAATCAATGTTTTCTCTGTTTTAGCCTGTTTTGGGACAAAGTGGGTATAATTGTTGTCTAAACACTCCAAATTCCTTCCGAACTCTTACAAATAGTTAAATGCATTGGATTGTCACACATTTTGACACTAGAAACACTAACAAAGCTTTTTTCTGCTTTGAATTAATGTTTTCTCGATTTTAGCCTGTTTTCTCGTTTTAAGCCTATTTTGGAACAAAATAGGTATAAGTGTTGTCTAAACACTCCAAATTAAACCCGAACTCTTATAATTAGTCAAACGCATTAGATTGTTGCATATTTTCACCCTAGAAAGAGTAACATAACTGTTTACTGCTTTAAATCAATGTTTTCTCGGTTTTAGCCTGTTTTGGGACAAAATGGGTATAATTGTTGTGTAAACACTCCAAATTCCTCCCGAACTCTTACAAATAGTTAAATGCAATGGATTGTCACACATTTTGACACTAGAAACACAAACAAAGCTTTTAACTGCTTCGAATTAATGTTTACTCGGTTTTAGCCTGTTTTCTCGTTTTATGCCTGTTTTGGAACAAAATAGGTATTAGTGTTGTCTAAACACTCCAATTTGAACCCGAACTCTTATAATTAGTCAAATGCATTGGATTGTTACATATTTTGACCATAGAAAGAGTAACATAGCTGTTTACTGCTTTAAATCAATGTTTTCTCGGGTTTAGCCTGTTTCGGGACAAAATTGGTATAATTGTTGTCTAAACACTGCAACTTCATCCCGAGCTCTTACAATTAGTCAAATGCATTGGATTATTACATATTTTGACCCTAGGAACAGTAAACAAAGCTGTCTATTTCGTCGAATTAATGTTTTCTTGTTTTTAGCCTATTTTCTTGTTTTAAGCCTGTTTCGGGACAAAATGAGTATAATTGTTGTCTAAACACTCCAAATTCATCCCGAACTCTTACAATTAGTCAAATGCATTCGATTGTCACACATGTTGACCCCAGAAACACAAACAAAGCTGTTTACTGCTTTTAATCAATGTTTTTGTGGTTTTAGCCTGTTTTCTCGTTTTAAGCCTGTTTTTGGAACAAAATAGGTATTAGTGTTGTCTAAACACTCCAAATTAAACCTGAACTCTTATAATTAGTCAAACGCATTAGATTGTTGCATATTTTCACCCTAGAAAGAGTAACATAGCTGTTTACTGCTTTAAATCAATGTTTTCTTGGGTTTAGCCTGTTTCGGGACAAAATGAGTATAATTGTTGTCTAAACACTCCAAATTCATCCCGAACTCTTACAATTAGTCAAATGCATTCGATTGTCACACATGTTGACCCCAGAAATACAAACAAAGCTGTTTACTGCTTTTAATCAATGTTTTCGCGGTTTTAGCCTGTTTTCTTGGTTTAAGCCTGTTTTGGAACAAAATAGGTATAAGTGTTGTCTAAACACTCCAAATTAAACCCGAACTCTTAAAATAAGTCAAACGCATTAGATTGTTGCATACTTCCACCCTAGAAAGAGTAACATAGCTGTTTACTGCTTTAAATCAATGTTTTCTCTGTTTTAGCCTGTTTTGGGACAAAATGGGTATAATTGTTGTCTAAACACTCCAAATTCCTTCCGAACTCTTACAAATAGTTAAATGCATTGGATTGTCACACATTTTTACACTAGAAACACAAACAAATCTGTTTACTACTTCGAATTAATGTTTACTCGGTTTTAGCCTGTTTTCTCGTTTTATGCTTGTTTTGGAACAAAATTGGTATAAGTGTTGTCTAAACACTCAAAATTAAACCCGAACTCTTATAATTATTCAAACGCATTAGATTGTTACATATTTTCACCCTAGAAAGAGTAACATATCGACCATGGAACTTTAGTGACCATGAACCTTTGGAGCTAGGCCATACGGTGCGGACGTCCGTACAGTCCGTACAGTCCGTACACTCTTGCAATAAGGCCGAGCCTCTTAAGGTCACAAGGAGAGTGGAAGCAATGAGGTCCATGAAGGCCCCTCATGTAGTCAAGAAGCTTCCAATCGAGCCGTTAGGAGGAAGGAGGAAGAACCGATCACATGTGGGCAAGTTGACTTAGGACATGTCGCTATCAAGCTTGGGAACGCTTCCCCCTCTCTCTTAATGTCTCTTTCCCTTGTTTCTATTTTCGAAAAGGAGGTTGCCCTAGTTGGCCTCTCTATTTAAGTTGTTGTCATATGTTGTAAAACATACTAATGAATATATCATTATTCTCTTTGTTCTTCACCCATCAAACTCTCTCCACTCTCACACCATCTAAACCTAATTCCGCTCAAACCAACATGGTATCAGAGCATGTTCTTTGATCTTTAAACATCTAGACCACTCTGATTCTCTCTTATACTTTCATTTTCTTCAATCTCTTTCTCTCGTCTCTTTAGACTCTTGTTCTCTCTCGCTAGTACTTAGCTCTATCTTGCAAATCTTACTAATGGATACTACTAAACCTATTGTTACTCCAGTGGTCCTAAAAGGGGCCAACTATTTGTTGTGGAAAAGAACCACAAAGACCGCGTTGAGTGGCCGGGGGCTATGGATCCACGTTGAGACGGACCAACTCCCCAAGAAAGCCACCAAGAACGACAGTAAAGAAGAAGAAGAAGACAAGGAGGCTGAACTTGAGAAGGAAGTCAAATGGTTCCAAGAAGATCAGACCGTGCTTGCCATTCTTCAAAACTCGCTCGATGCTCCGATCCTTGAGGCATACTCGTACTGTGAGACGGCCAAGGAGTTGTGGGAGACACTTGCGAACGTGTACGGAAACGTGACCAACTTCACCCGAGTGTTTGAAGTAAAGAAGGCCATCAACAGCCTCCACCAAGAAGACTTGGAGTTCACAAAGCACTTCGGCAAGTTTAGGTCCCTTTGGGCCGAACTAGAAATGCTCCGGCCAAGCACAATCGATCCGGCCATCCTCAATGAAAGAAAGGAACAAGACAAAGTCTTTGGTCTCCTTCTCACTCTGAATCCGGCATTCAACGACCTTATAAAACACATCCTCCGCGGTGACAAGCTCCCAACACTTGAAGATGTATGTTCTCAAGTCCAAAAGGAGCAAGGGTTGCTAGGCCTGTTTAGCGGTAAGGAGGACTTGGCCATGGCCAACAAGGGAGTGTACAGGCATGACGACCGGAAGACGATGGTATGCGACCATTGCAAGAAGAGGGGCCACCTGAAAGACAAATGTTGGGTTCTCTACCCACACCTCAAGCCGGCTAAGTTCAACGCTAACCTATCGCAAGGAGGAACAAGCAGTCAAGGCACCGGAGCAGCGAACCAAGGAGATGCAGCAGCCACGGCCATGGCAGCCTCTCTGGGAGACTTGGTGAGAAAGTCGGATCTAGAGGCCCTCATCAAGTCCATTGCCGCACTAAAGGACTCCGGTATCACTTTCTTTGTTTCGAAACCTAGTACCTCTTTTGTTGTTGACTCGGGTGCTTCTCACCATATGATTAGTAATCCTAGTCTTATTCACAACATAAAACCGGCTCTAGGTAATGTTATTATTGCTAATGGGGACCGAGTACAGGTTAAAGGAATAGGTGAACTAAAACTGTTTGATAAAAGTTCTAAAGCCTTCTTTATGCCCTCATTCACCTCTAACCTCTTATCGGTGAAGAAAGCTACTACAGATTTGAACTGTTATGCTATTTTTGGACCTAACAGTGTACATTTTCAGGATATTGAAAGTGGAAAGGTCTTGGGAGAAGGAGATGCTAGAGGAGATCTCTATGTCCTAGAGAAAGCTTCAAGCCCCCCTAAACCGTTTTCGTTTATTTCAAACCTTAATAATAGTCTAAGTGATGTTTGGCATGCTAGATTAGGCCACCCTCACTATCGTGCATTTGAACTAATGTTGCCTAATGTCTCTTTTGATAACTCTACTTGTGAGTCTTGTATTCTTGGTAAACATTGCAAGGCCATCTTTCCCAAATCAAGTACTATTTATGAAAATTGCTTTGATTTAGTACATTCTGATGTGTGGACATCTCCTTGCCTATCTAGAGATAATAACAAGTATTTTGTGACATTTATTGATGAAAAATCTAAATATACTTGGCTCACCTTGTTACCATCCAAAGATAGAGTTTATGATGCCTTTGTAAATTTTCAGAATTATGTTACTAATCAATTCAATGCTAAAATAAAGGTACTACGATCTGATAATGGAGGTGAATATACAAGCCACAAACTCAAAGAGCACCTAGCTAAGCATGGAATCCTCCAACAAACCAGTTGCCCCTACACGCCTCAACAAAATGGAGTGGCCGAGAGGAAAAATCGACATTTGATGGAGGTAGCCCGTTCGATGATGTTCCATTCGAATGTCACCAAGAGGTTTTGGGGAGATGCGGTCATGACGGCGTGTTACTTGATCAATAGGACACCAACAAAAGTCTTAAATGACATATCACCTTATGAGGTACTGAACAAAATTAAACCATCTCTTGATCACTTACGTGTGTTTGGGTGTGTCTGTTTTGTTCTAGTACCTGGAGAACAAAGGAATAAACTTGAGGCTAAGAGCACTAGAAGCATGTTCATCGGCTATTCAACAAGTCAAAAAGGATACAAGTGTTATGATCCAATCACTGGCCGCACTCTCGTCTCAAGAGATGTAAAGTTCCTTGAACAACAAGGTTATTACGACAAGAAGGATTGGGAAGGTTTGAAAGACCTATCTCTGTCCAATTCTGACCAAGCAGCCAACTTGCGGTTCCTCCTTGACCATTTGGGCATCACCAAACCAACATCACTTGACAAACCAGATACCACAAGTGCTGCTCCACTACCCGTGTCATCGAGTCAACCGGATGACAAACATGCTGGAAGTCCACCGTCCGTCCAGGAACCTGAGCTCACAGTACCGCCAACAACGGTGGCCCCTGCCGGACCAACAACCTTGACAGAGGACTACTCTACAAGTGGTGAGGATAGGATTGATCCTCCTGATCAGTCAGACCAGCCTCCTACCCAGTTCCTACCTAGACGGAGCAGCCGTATTAAGTCTCACCCGTCTACATGGAAGGATAAGAGGGTATACTACAACAATCAGGCTGTTGCCCACCCCATTCAGGCCGTGTGTTCGCTTGACCTTATTTCCTCGGATCACGCCGCTTTCCTTGGTCAACTTGATGCGCACTTTGTCCCTCAAACCTACGAGGAAGCTAAGCAATATAAGGAATGGCTTGATGCGGTGGAAGATGAGACCAAGGCGATGGTCAGGAACCGGACTTGGACCGAGGCTGATCTTCCTCAAGGTAAAAAGGCTGTCAGCTCCAAGTGGGTTTTCACTATTAAATATCTTAGCACTGGAGAAATAGAGCGCTACAAAGCCCGCTTGGTGGCACGCGGCTTTACTCAAACCTATGGGCTTGACTATACGGACACATTTGCTCCAGTTGCCAAACTCCACACCTTCCGGGTCGTCCTGTCCTTGGCCACTAATCTCTCTTGGGAACTATGTCAAATGGACGTCAAGAACGCCTTTCTTCAGGGGGAGCTGACTGAGGAAGTGTACATGCACCCTCCACCAGGTTTAGAACACATTGTTACCCCGGGCAAAGTTCTCCGTCTCCATAAGGCGATCTATGGCCTCAAACAATCTCCCAGGGCGTGGTACCACAAGCTAAGTTCTACACTGCGCACTAATGGCTTCCACCGGTCTGAGGCTGACCACACGCTGTTCACCCTCTGCACCAACCTTGGTCGGGTCGTCGTTCTCATCTATGTCGACGACATCATTATTACCGGTGATGATAAAGAGGGTATCTCGGCCACTAAGGCCCTTCTTAACTCTACTTTTGATATTAAAGATTTGGGGGAACTTCGATACTTCCTTGGGATAGAAATCTCTCGCTCTCCGGAGGGATTGTTTCTTTCTCAAAGGAAGTATACACTTGATCTTTTACATGAGACAGGTAAGATGGGAGCCAAACCTGTGTCCACGCCACTTGAGGAAGGTTACCAGGTCAAGCGAAAGGGGGAGAAGCCAACACCCGGTGCTCCGGTTAACAAGTCGCACGAACCATACGGAGATGTGGGACGCTACCGTAGGCTGGTGGGAAAACTTATCTATCTTACGATCACAAGGCCGGACATATGTTATGCGGTAAATCAAGTCAGCCAACACATGACAGCTCCAACAAACTTTGACTGGCAAACGCTCGAGCGGATCCTATGTTATCTCAAGGGAAGCCCGGGGCGAGGCATTTGGATGGGAAAGAACAACAATACGGAACTGGTCGGCTACTGTGATGCGGACTACGCGGGTGATACAATTGATAGGAGGTCCACGACAGGGTATTGTACATTTGTTGGAGGTAACCTAGTAACCTGGAAGTCGAAGAAACAAAAAGTTGTGTCTCAATCAAGTGCTGAGTCGGAATATAGGGCTATGAAGAAGCTGACCAACGAGCTCACATGGCTCAAAGGCCTCCTTAAGGATCTTGGAGTGGAGTTGGATAAACCAATCACTATGCACTGTGACAATAAGGCAGCAATACATATAGCAACCAACCCGGTCTTCCATGAGAGGACTAAGCACATTGAGGTAGATTGTCATAAAGTGCGAGAAAAGATTGGAGAAGGCGTAGTCTTGCCATGCTACACTCCGAGTAAAGATCAGTTGGCTGACATTTTCACCAAGGCGACTAGTTCTCAAGTTTGCGAATACATCTACAGCAAACTTGGACTAGTAGATCCCACACACCCATGAGAAACTTCTCTAATCCATGGGGATCACACTCTTTTCCTTAGCATAGTTTTGTCCCATGTGGTTTTCTATGTTGAGGTTTTTAATGAGGTGATCCTTCATGGGTTCCAAGCTTAGCCGTTTCACTTGGCTAAGCTTGAGGGGGAGTATCGACCATGGAACTTTAGTGACCATGAACCTTTGGAGCTAGGCCATACGGTACGGACGTCCGTACAGTCCGTACAGTCCGTACACTCTTGCAATAAGGCCGAGCCTCTTAAGGTCACAAGGAGAGTGGAAGCAATGAGGTCCATGAAGGCCCATCATGTAGTCAAGAAGCTTCCAATCGAGCCGTTAGGAGGAAGGAGGAAGAACCGATCACATGTGGGCAAGTTGACTTAGGACATGTCGCTATCAAGCTTGGGAACGCTTCCCCCTCTCTCTTAATGTCTCTTTCCCTTGTTTCTATTTTCGAAAAGGAGGTTGCCCTAGTTGGCCTCTCTATTTAAGTTGTTGTCATATGTTGTAAAACATACTAATGAATATATCATTATTCTCTTTGTTCTTCACCCATCAAACTCTCTCCACTCTCACACCATCTAAACCTAATTCCGCTCAAACCAACATAACATAGCTGTTTACTGCTATAAATCAATGTTTTCTCGGGTTTAGCCTGTTTCGGGACAAAATGGGTATAATTGTTGTCTAAACACCTCAAATTCATCCCGAACTCTTACAATTAGTCAAATGCATTCGATTGTCACACATGTTAACCCCAGAAACACAAACAAAGCTGTTTACTGCTTTTCATCAATGTTTTCGCGGTTTTAGCCTGTTTTCTCGTTTTAAGCCTATTTTGGAACAAAATAGGTATAAGTGTTGTCTAAACACTCCAAATTAAACCCGAACTCTTATAATTATTCAAACGCATTAGATTGTTACATATTTTCACCCTAGAAAGAGTAACATAGCTGTTTACTGCTTAAAATCAATGTTTTCTCGGGTTTAGCCTGTTTCGGGACAAAATGGGTATAATTGTTGTCTAAACACTCCAAATTTATCCCGAACTCTTACAATTAGTCAAATGCATTCGATTGTCACAAATGTTAACCCCAGAAACACAAACAAAGCTGTTTACTGCTTTTCATCAATGTTTTCGCCGTTATAGCCTGTTTTCTCATTTTAAGTCTATTTTAGAACAAAATAGGTAAAAGTGTTGTCTAAACACTCCAAATTAAACCCGAACTCTTATAATTATTCAAACGCATTAGATTGTTACATATTTTCACCCTAGAAAGAGTAACATAGCTGTTTACTGCTTTAAATCAATGTTTTCTCGGGTTTAGCCTGTTTCGGGACAAAATGGGTATAATTGTTGTCTAAACACTCCAAATTCATCCCGAACTCTTACAATTAGTTAAATGCATTGGATTGTCACACATTTTTACACTAGAAACACAAACAAAGCTTTTTTCTGCTTCGAATTAATGTTTTCTCGATTTTAGCCTGTTTTCTCGTTTTAAGCCTATTTTGGAACAAAATAGGTATAAGTGTTGTCTAAACACTCCAAATTAAACCCAAACTCTTATAAATAGTCAAACGCATTAGATTTTTGCATATTTTCACCCTAGAAAGAGTAACATAACTGTTTACTCCTTTAAATCAATGTTTTCTCGGTTTTAGCCTGTTTTGGGACAAAATGGGTATAATTGTTGTGTAAACACTCCAAATTCCTCCCGAACTCTTACAAATAGTTAAATGCATTGGATTGTCACAAATTTTGACACTAGAAACACAAACAAAGCTGTTTACTGCTTCGAGTTAATGTTTTCTTGGTTTTAGCCTGTTTTCTCGTTTTAAGCCTATTTTGGAACAAAATAGGTATAAGTGTTGTCTAAACACTCCAAATTAAACCCGAACTCTTATAATTATTCAAACGCATTAGATTGTTACATATTTTCACCCTAGAAAGAGTAACATAGCTGTTTACTGCTATAAATCAATGTTTTCTCGGGTTTAGCCTGTTCCGGGACAAAATGGGTATAATTGTTGTCTAAACACTCCAAATTCATCCCGAACTCTTACAATTAGTCAAATGCATTCGATTGTCACACATGTTAACCCCAGAAACACAAACAAAGCTGTTTACTGCTTTTCATCAATGTTTTCGCGGTTTTAGCCTGTTTTCTCGTTTTAAGCCTATTTTGGAACAAAATATATTTTGGAACAAAATAGGTATAAGTGTTGTGTAAACACTCCAAATTAAACCCGAACTCTTATAATTATTCAAACGCATTAGATTGTTATATATTTTCACCCTAGAAAGAGTAACATAGCTGTTTACTGCTTTAAATCAATGTTTTCTCGTGTTTAGCCTGTTTCGGGACAAAATGGGTATAATTGTTGTCTAAACACTCCAAATTCATCCCGAACTCTTACAATTAGTCAAATGCATTCGATTGTCACACATGTTAACCCCAGAAACACAAACAAAGCAGTTTACTGCTTTTCATCAATGTTTTCGCGGTTTTAGCCTGTTTTCTCGTTTTAAGCCTATTTTGGAACAAAATTGGTATAAGTGTTGTCTAAACACTCCAAATTAAACCCGAACTCTTACAATTATTCAAACGCATTAGAATGTTACATATTTTCACCCTAGAAAGAGTAACATAGCTGTTTACTGCTTTAAATCAATGTTTTCTCGGGTTTAGCCTTTTTCGGGACAAAATGGGTATAATTGTTGTCTAAACACTCCAAATTCATCCCGAACTCTTACAATTAGTCAAATGCATTCGATTGTCACACATGTTGACCCCAAAAACATAAACAAAGCTGTTTACTGCATTTAATCAATGTTTTTGCGGTTTTAGCCTGTTTTCTCGTTTTAAGCCTGTTTTGGAACAACATAGGTGTAAGTGTTGTCTAAACACTCCAAATTAAACCCGAACTCTTATAATTAGTCAAACGCATTAGATTGTTGCCTATTTTCACCCTAGAAAGAGTAACATAACTGTTTACTGCTTTAAATCAATGTCTTCTCGGGTTTAGCATGTTTCGGGACAAAATGGGTATAATTGTTGTCTAAACACTCCAAATTCATCCCGAACTCTTACAATTAGTCAAATGCATTCGATTGTCACACATGTTAACCCCAGAAACACAAACAAAGCTGTTTACTGCTTTTCATCAATGTTTTCGCGGTTTTAGCCTGTTTTCTCGTTTTAAGCCTATTTTGGAACAAAATAGGTATAAGTGTTGTCTAAACACTCCAAATTAAACCCGAACTCTTAAAATTATTCAAAGCATTAGAATGTTACATATTTTCACCCTAGAAAGAGTAACATAGCTGTTTACTGCTTTAAATCAATGTTTTCTCGGGTTTAGCCTTTTTCGGGACACAATGGGTATAATTGTTGTCTAAACACTCCAAATTCATCCCGAACTCTTACAATTAGTCAAATGCATTCGATTGTCACACATGTTGACCCCAAAAACATAAACAAAGCTGTTTACTGCTTTTAATCAATGGTTTTGCGGTTTTAGCCTGTTTTCTCGTTTTAAGCCTGTTTTGGAACAACATAGGTGTAAGTGTTGTCTAAACACTCCAAATTAAACCCGAACTCTTATAATTAGTCAAACGCATTAGATTGTTGCATATTTTCACACTAGAAAGAGTAACATAGCTGATACTGCTTTAAATCAATGTTTTCTCGTTTTAAGGCTATTTTGGAACAAAATAGGTATAAGTGTTGTCTAAACACTCCAAATTAAACCCGAACTCTTATAATTAGTCAAACGCATTAGATTGTTACATATTTTCACCCTAGAAAGAGTAACATAGCTGTTTACTGCTTTAAATCAATGTTTTCTCGGGTTTAGCCTGTTTCGGGACAAAATGGGTATAATTGTTGTCTAAACACTCGAAATTCATCCCGAACTCTTACAATTACTCAAATGGATTCGATTGTCACACATGTTAACCCCAGAAACACAAACAAAGCTGTTTACTGCTTTTCATCAATGTTTTCGCGGTTTTAGCCTGTTTTCTCGTTTTAAGCCTATTTTGGAACAAAATAGGTATAAGTGTTGTGTAAACACTCCAAATTAAACCCGAACTCTTATAATTATTCAAACGCATTAGATTGTTATATATTTTCACCCTAGAAAGAGTAACATAACTGTTTACTGCTTTAAATCAATGTTTTCTCGGGTTTAGCCTGTTTCGGGACAAAATGGGTATAATTGTTGTCTAAACACTCCAAATTCATCCCGAACTCTTACAATTAGTCAAATGCATTCGATTGTCACACATGTTAACCCCAGAAACACAAACAAAGCTGTTTACTGCTTTTCATCAATGTTTTCGCGGTTTTAGCCTGTTTTCTTGTTTTAAGCCTATTTTGGAACAAAATAGGTATAAGTGTTGTCTAAACACTCCAAATTAAACCCGAACTCTTACAATTATTCAAACGCATTAGAATGTTACATATTTTCACCCTAGAAAGAGTAACATAGCTGTTTACTGCTTTAAATCAATGTTTTCTCGGGTTTAGCCTTTTTTGGGACACAATGGGTATAATTGTTGTCTAAACACTCCAAATTCATCCCGAACTCTTACAATTAGTCAAATGCATTCGATTGTCACACATGTTGACCCCAAAAACATAAACAAAGCTGTTTACTGCTTTTAATCAATGTTTTTGCGGTTTTAGCCTGTTTTCTCGTTTTAAGCCTGTTTTGGAACAACATAGGTGTAAGTGTTGTCTAAACACTCCAAATTAAACCCGAACTCTTATAATTAGTCAAACGCATTAGATTGTTGCATACTTTGACCCTAGAAAGAATAACATAGCTGATACTGCTTTAAATCAATGTTTTCTCGTTTTAAGGCTATTTTGGAACAAAATAGGTATAAGTGTTGTCTAAACACTCCAAATTAAACCCGAACTCTTACAATTAGTCAAACGCATTAGATTGTTACATATTTTCACCCTAGAAAGAGTAACATAGATGTTTACTGCTTTAAATCAATGTTTTCTCGGGTTTAGCCTGTTTCGGGACAAAATGGGTATAATTGTTGTCTAAACACTCCAAATTCATCCCGAACTCTTACAATTAGTCAAATGCATTCGATTGTCACAAATGTTAACCCCAGAAACACAAACAAAGCTGTTTACTGCTTTTAACCAATGTTTTCACGGTTTTAGCCTGTTTTCTCGGTTTAAGCCTGTTTTGGAACAAAATAGGTATAAGTGTTGTCTAAACACTCCAAATTAAACCCGAACTCTTAAAATAAGTCAAACGCATTAGACTGTTGCATACTTTCACCCTCGAAAGAGTAACATAGCTGTTTACTACTTTAAATCAATGTTTTCTCGTTTTAAGCCTATTTTGGAACAAAATAGGTATAAGTCTTGTCTAAACACTCCAAATTAAACCCGAACTCTTATAATTATTCAAACGCATTAGATTGTTACATATTTTCACCCTAGAAAGAGTAACATAGCTGTTTACTGCTTTAAATCAATGTTTTCTCCGGTTTAGCCTGTTTCGGGACAAAATGAGTATAATTGTTGTCTAAACTCTCCAAATTCATCCCGAACTCTTACAGTTAGTCAAATGCATTCGATTGTCACACATGTTAACCCCAGAAACACAAACAAAGCTGTTTACTGCTTTTAATCAATGTTTTCGCAGTTTTAGCCTGTTTTCTCGTTTTAAGCCTGTTTTTGGAACAAAATAGGTATTAGTGTTGTCTAAACACTCCAAATTAAACCTGAACTCTTATAATTAGTCAAACGCATTAGATTGTTGCATATTTTCACCCTAGAAAGAGTAACATAGCTGTTTACTGCTTTAAATCAATGTTTTCTTGGGTTTAGCCTGTTTCGGGACAAAATGAGTATAATTGTTGTCTAAACACTCCAAATTCATCCCGAACTCTTACAATTAGTCAAATGCATTCGATTGTCACACATGTTGACCCCAGAAACACAAACAATCCGTTTAAGCCTGTTTTGGAACAAAATAGGTATAAGTGTTGTCTAAACACTCCAAATTAAACCCGAACTCTTAAAATAAGTCAAACGCATTAGATTGTTGCATACTTTCACCCTAGAAAGAGTAACATAGCTGTTTACTGCTTTAAATCAATGTTTTCTCGTTTTAAGCCTATTTTGGAACAAAATAGGTATAAGTGTTGTCTAAACACTCAAAATTAAACCCGAACTCTTATAATTATTCAAACGCATTAGATTGTTACATATTTTCACCCTAGAAAGAGTAATATAGCTGTTTACTGCTATAAATCAATGTTTTCTCGGGTTTAGCCTGTTTCGGGACAAAATGGGTATAATTGTTGTCTAAACACTCCAAATTCATCCCGAACTCTTACAACTAGTCAAATGCATTTGATTGTCACAAATGTTAACCCCAGAAACACAAACAAAGCTGTTTACTGCTTTTCATCAATGTTTTCGCCGTTATAGCCTGTTTTCTCGTTTTAAGCCTATTTTAGAACAAAATAGGTAAAAGTGTTGTCTAAACACTCCAACTTAAACCCGAACTCTTATAATTATTCAAACGCATTAGATTGTTACATATTTCACCCTAGAAAGAGTAACATAGCTGTTTACTGCTTTAAATCAATGTTTTCTCGGGTTTAGCCTGTTTCGGGACAAAATGGGTATAATTGTTGTCTAAACACTCCAAATTCATCCCGAACTCTTACAATTAGTTAAATGCATTGGATTGTCACACATTTTTACACTAGAAACACAAACAAAGCTTTTTTCTGCTTCGAATTAATGTTTTCTCGATTTTAGCCTGTTTTCTCGTTTTAAGCCTATTTTGGAACAAAATAGGTATAAGTGCTGTCTAAACACTCCAAATTAAACCCGAACTCTTATAAATAGTCAAACGCATTAGATTGTTGCATATTTTCACCCTAGAAAGAGTAACATAACTGTTTACTCCTTTAAATCAATGTTTTCTCGGTTTTAGCCTGTTTTGGGACAAAATGGGTATAATTGTTGTGTAAACACTCCAAATTCCTCCCGAACTCTTACAAATAGTTAAATGCATTGGATTGTCACAAATTTTGACACTAGAAACACAAACAAAGCTGTTTACTGCTTCGAGTTAATGTTTTCTCGGTTTTAGCCTGTTTTCTCGTTTTAAGCCTATTTTGGAACAAAATAGGTATAAGTGTTGTCTAAACACTCCAAATTAAACCCGAACTCTTATAATTATTCAAACGCATTAGATTGTTACATATTTTCACCCTAGAAAGAGTAACATAGCTGTTTACTGCTATAAATCAATGTTTTCTCGGGTTTAGCCTGTTCCGGGACAAAATGGGTATAATTGTTGTCTAAACACTCCAAATTCATCCCGAACTCTTACAATTAGTCAAATGCATTCGATTGTCACACATGTTAACCCCAGAAACACAAACAAAGCTGTTTACTGCTTTTCATCAATGTTTTCGCGGTTTTCGCTTGTTTTCTCGTTTTAAGCCTATTTTGGAACAAAATAGGTATAAGTGTTGTCTAAACACTCCAAATTAAACCCGAACTCTTATAATTATTCAAACGCATTAGAATGTTACATATTTTCACCCTAGAAAGAGTAACATAGCTGTTTACTGCTTTAAATCAATGTTTTTTCGGGTTTAGCCTTTTTCGGGACAAAATGGGTATAATTGTTGTCTAAATACTCCAAATTCATCCCGAACTCTTACAATTAGTCAAATGCATTCGATTGTCACATATGTTGACCCCAAAAACATAAACAAAGCTGTTTACTGCTTTTAATCAATGTTTTTGCGGTTTTAGCCTGTTTTCTCGTTTTAAGCCTGTTTTGGAACAACATAGGTGTAAGTGTTGTCTAAACACTCCAAATTAAACCCGAACTCTTATAATTAGTCAAACGCATTAGATTGTTGCATATTTTCACCCTAGAAAGAGTAACATAACTGTTTACTGCTTTAAATCAATGTTTTCTCGGGTTTAGCCTGTTTCGGGACAAAATGGGTATAATTGTTGTCTAAACACTCCAAATTCATCCCGAACTCTTACAATTAGTCAAATGCATTCGATTGTCACACATGTTAACCCCAGAAACACAAACAAAGCTGTTTACTGCTTTTAATCAATGTTTTCGCAGTTTTAGCCTGTTTTCTCGTTTTAAGCCTGTTTTTGGAACAAAATAGGTATTAGTGTTGTCTAAACACTCCAAATTAAACCTGAACTCTTATAATTAGTCAAACGCATTAGATTGTTGCATATTTTCACCCTAGAAAGAGTAACATAGCTGTTTACTGCTTTAAATCAATGTTTTCTTGGGTTTAGCCTGTTTCGGGACAAAATGAGTATAATTGTTGTCTAAACACTCCAAATTCATCCCGAACTCTTACAATTAGTCAAATGCATTCGATTGTCACACATGTTGACCCCAGAAACACAAACAATCCGTTTAAGCCTGTTTTGGAACAAAATAGGTATAAGTGTTGTCTAAACACTCCAAATTAAACCCGAACTCTTAAAATAAGTCAAACGCATTAGATTGTTGCATACTTTCACCCTAGAAAGAGTAACATAGCTGTTTACTGCTTTAAATCAATGTTTTCTCGTTTTAAGCCTATTTTGGAACAAAATAGGTATAAGTGTTGTCTAAACACTCAAAATTAAACCCGAACTCTTATAATTATTCAAACGCATTAGATTGTTACATATTTTCACCCTAGAAAGAGTAATATAGCTGTTTACTGCTATAAATCAATGTTTTCTCGGGTTTAGCCTGTTTCGGGACAAAATGGGTATAATTGTTGTCTAAACACTCCAAATTCATCCCGAACTCTTACAACTAGTCAAATGCATTTGATTGTCACAAATGTTAACCCCAGAAACACAAACAAAGCTGTTTACTGCTTTTCATCAATGTTTTCGCCGTTATAGCCTGTTTTCTCGTTTTAAGCCTATTTTAGAACAAAATAGGTAAAAGTGTTGTCTAAACACTCCAACTTAAACCCGAACTCTTATAATTATTCAAACGCATTAGATTGTTACATATTTCACCCTAGAAAGAGTAACATAGCTGTTTACTGCTTTAAATCAATGTTTTCTCGGGTTTAGCCTGTTTCGGGACAAAATGGGTATAATTGTTGTCTAAACACTCCAAATTCATCCCGAACTCTTACAATTAGTTAAATGCATTGGATTGTCACACATTTTTACACTAGAAACACAAACAAAGCTTTTTTCTGCTTCGAATTAATGTTTTCTCGATTTTAGCCTGTTTTCTCGTTTTAAGCCTATTTTGGAACAAAATAGGTATAAGTGCTGTCTAAACACTCCAAATTAAACCCGAACTCTTATAAATAGTCAAACGCATTAGATTGTTGCATATTTTCACCCTAGAAAGAGTAACATAACTGTTTACTCCTTTAAATCAATGTTTTCTCGGTTTTAGCCTGTTTTGGGACAAAATGGGTATAATTGTTGTGTAAACACTCCAAATTCCTCCCGAACTCTTACAAATAGTTAAATGCATTGGATTGTCACAAATTTTGACACTAGAAACACAAACAAAGCTGTTTACTGCTTCGAGTTAATGTTTTCTCGGTTTTAGCCTGTTTTCTCGTTTTAAGCCTATTTTGGAACAAAATAGGTATAAGTGTTGTCTAAACACTCCAAATTAAACCCGAACTCTTATAATTATTCAAACGCATTAGATTGTTACATATTTTCACCCTAGAAAGAGTAACATAGCTGTTTACTGCTATAAATCAATGTTTTCTCGGGTTTAGCCTGTTCCGGGACAAAATGGGTATAATTGTTGTCTAAACACTCCAAATTCATCCCGAACTCTTACAATTAGTCAAATGCATTCGATTGTCACACATGTTAACCCCAGAAACACAAACAAAGCTGTTTACTGCTTTTCATCAATGTTTTCGCGGTTTTCGCTTGTTTTCTCGTTTTAAGCCTATTTTGGAACAAAATAGGTATAAGTGTTGTCTAAACACTCCAAATTAAACCCGAACTCTTATAATTATTCAAACGCATTAGAATGTTACATATTTTCACCCTAGAAAGAGTAACATAGCTGTTTACTGCTTTAAATCAATGTTTTTTCGGGTTTAGCCTTTTTCGGGACAAAATGGGTATAATTGTTGTCTAAATACTCCAAATTCATCCCGAACTCTTACAATTAGTCAAATGCATTCGATTGTCACATATGTTGACCCCAAAAACATAAACAAAGCTGTTTACTGCTTTTAATCAATGTTTTTGCGGTTTTAGCCTGTTTTCTCGTTTTAAGCCTGTTTTGGAACAACATAGGTGTAAGTGTTGTCTAAACACTCCAAATTAAACCCGAACTCTTATAATTAGTCAAACGCATTAGATTGTTGCATATTTTCACCCTAGAAAGAGTAACATAACTGTTTACTGCTTTAAATCAATGTTTTCTCGGGTTTAGCCTGTTTCGGGACAAAATGGGTATAATTGTTGTCTAAACACTCCAAATTCATCCCGAACTCTTACAATTAGTCAAATGCATTCGATTGTCACACATGTTAACCCCAGAAACACAAACAAAGCTGTTTACTGCTTTTCATCAATGTTTTCGCGGTTTTAGCCTGTTTTCTCGTTTTAAGCCTATTTTGGAACAAAATAGGTATAAGTGTTGTCTAAACACTCCAAATTAAACCCGAACTCTTACAATTATTCAAACGCATTAGAATGTTACATATTTTCTCCCTAGAAAGAGTAACATAGCTGTTTACTGCTTTAAATCAATGTTTTCTCGGGTTTAGCCTTTTTCGGGACACAATGGGTATAACTGTTGTCTAAACAATCCAAATTCATCCCGAACTCTTACAATTAGTCAAATGCATTCGATTGTCACACATGTTGACCCCAAAAACATAAACAAAGCTGTTTACTGCTTTTAATCAATGGTTTTGCGGTTTTAGCCTGTTTTCTCGTTTTAAGCCTGTTTTGGAACAACATAGGTGTAAGTGTTGTCTAAACACTCCAAATTAAACCCGAACTCTTATAATTAGTCAAACGCATTAGATTGTTGCATACTTTCACCCTAGAAAGAGTAACATAGCTGATACTGCTTTAAATCAATGTTTTCTCGTTTTAAGGCTATTTTGGAACAAAATAGGTATAAGTGTTGTCTAAACACTCCAAATTAAACCCGAACTCTTATAATTAGTCAAACGCATTAGATTGTTACATATTTTCACCCTAGAAAGAGTAACATAGCTGTTTACTGCTTTAAATCAATGTTTTCTCGGGTTTAGCCTGTTTCGAGACAAAATGGGTATAATTGTTGTCTAAACACTCCAAATTCATCCCGAACTCTTACAATTAGTCAAATGCATTCGATTGTCACAAATGTTAACCCCAAAAACACAAACAAAGCTGTTTACTGCTTTTAACCAATGTTTTCACGGTTTTAGCCTGTTTTCTCGGTTTAAGCCTGTTTTGGAACAAAATAGGTATAAGTGTTGTCTAAACACTCCAAATTAAACCCAAACTCTTAAAATAAGTCAAACGCATTAGATTGTTGCATACTTTCACCCTAGAAAGAGTAACATAGCTGTTTACTGCTTTAAATCAATGTTTTCTCGTTTTAAGCCTATTTTGGAACAAAATAGGTATAAGTGTTGTCTAAACACTCAAAATTAAACCCAAACTCTTATAATTATTCAAACGCATTAGATTGTTACATATTTTCACCCTAGAAAGAGTAACATAGCTGTTTACTGCTATGAATCAATGTTTTCTCGGGTTTAGCCTGTTTCGGGACAAAATGGGTATAATTGTTGTCTAAACACTCCAAATTCATCCCGAACTCTTACAATTAGTCAAATGCATTCGATTGTCACACATGTTAACCCCAGAAACACAAACAAAGCTGGTTACTGCTTTTCATCAATGTTTTCGCGGTTTTAGCCTGTTTTCTCGTTTTAAGCCTATTTTGGAACAAAATAGGTATTAGTGATGTCTAAACACTCCAAATTAAACCTGAACTCTTATAATTAGTCAAACGCATTAGACTGTTGCATACTTTCACCCTAGAAAGAGTAACATAGCTGTTTACTACTTTAAATCAATGTTTTCTCGTTTTAAGCCTATTTTGGAACAAAATAGGTATAAGTCTTGTCTAAACACTCCAAATTAAACCCGAACTCTTATAATTATTCAAACGCATTAGACTGTTACATATTTTCACCCTAGAAAGAGTAACATAGCTGTTTACTGCTTTAAATCAATGTTTTCTCCGGTTTAGCCTGTTCCGGGACAAAATGAGTATAATTGTTGTCTAAACTCTCCAAATTCATCCCGAACTCTTACAGTTAGTCAAATGCATTCGATTGTCACACATGTTGACCCCAGAAACACAAACAAAGCTGTTTACTGCTTTTAATCAATGTTTTCGCAGTTTTAGCCTGTTTTCTCGTTTTAAGCCTGTTTTTGGAACAAAATAGGTATTAGTGATGTCTAAACACTCCAAATTAAACCTGAACTCTTATAATTAGTCAAACGCATTAGATTGTTGCATATTTTCACCCTAGAAAGAGTAACATAGCTGTTTACTGCTTTAAATCAATGTTTTCTTGGGTTTAGCCTGTTTCGGGACAAAATGAGTATAATTGTTGTCTAAACACTCCAAATTCATCCCGAACTCTTACAATTAGTCAAATGCATTCGATTGTCACACATGTTGACCCCAGAAACACAAACAAAGCTGTTTACTGCTTTTAACCAATGTTTTCACGGTTTTAGCCTGTTTTCTCGGTTTAAGCCTGTTTTTGAACAAAATAGGTATAAGTGTTGTCTAAACACTCCAAATTAAACCCGAACTCTTTAAATAAGTCAAACGCATTAGATTGTTGCATACTTTCACCCTAGAAAGAGTAACATAGCTGTTTACTGCTTTAAATCAATGTTTTCTCGTTTTAAGCCTATTTTGGAACAAAATAGGTATAAGTGTTGTCTAAACACTCAAAATTAAACCCGAACTCTTATAATTATTCAAACGCATTAGATTGTTACATATTTTCACCCTAGAAAGAGTAACATAGCTGTTTACTGCTTTAAATCAATGTTTTCTCGGGTTTAGCTTTTTTCGGGACAAAATGGGTATAATTGTTGTCTAAACACTCCAAATTCATCCCGAACTCTTACAATTAGTCAAATGCATTCGATTGTCACAAATGTTAACCCCAGAAACACAAACAAAGCTGTTTACTGCTTTTAACCAATGTTTTCACGGTTTTAGCCTGTTTTCTCGGTTTAAGCCTGTTTTGGAACAAAATAGGTATAAGTGTTGTCTAAACACTCCAAATTAAACCCGAACTCTTAAAATAAGTCAAACGCATTAGACTGTTGCATACTTTCACCCTAGAAAGAGTAACATAGCTGTTTACTACTTTAAATCAATGTTTTCTCGTTTTAAGCCTATTTTGGAACAAAATAGGTATAAGTCTTGTCTAAACACTCCAAATTAAACCCGAACTCTTATAATTATTCAAACGCATTAGATTGTTACATATTTTCACCCTAGAAAGAGTAACATAGCTGTTTACTGCTTTAAATCAATGTTTTCTCCGGTTTAGCCTGTTCCGGGACAAAATGAGTATAATTGTTGTTTAAACTCTCCAAATTCATCCCGAACTCTTACAGTTAGTCAAATGCATTCGATTGTCACACATGTTGACCCCAGAAACACAAACAAAGCTGTTTACTGCTTTTAACCAATGTTTTCACGGTTTTAGCCTGTTTTCTCGGTTTAAGCCTGTTTTTGAACAAAATAGGTATAAGTGTTGTCTAAACACTCCAAATTAAACCCGAACTCTTAAAATAAGTCAAACGCATTAGATTGTTGCATACTTTCACCCTAGAAAGAGTAACATAGCTGTTTACTGCTTTAAATCAATGTTTTCTCGTTTTAAGCCTATTTTGGAACAAAATAGGTATAAGTGTTGTCTAAACACTCAAAATTAAACCCGAACTCTTATAATTATTCAAACGCATTAGATTGTTACATATTTTCACCCTAGAAAGAGTAATATAGCTGTTTACTGCTATAAATCAATGTTTTCTCGGGTTTAGCCTGTTTCAGGACAAAATGGGTATAATTGTTGTCTAAACACTCCAAATTCATCCCGAACTCTTACAACTAGTCAAATGCATTCGATTGTCACAAATGTTAACCCCAGAAACACAAACAAAGCTGTTTACTGCTTTTCATCAATGTTTTCGCCGTTATAGCCTGTTTTCTCGTTTTAAGCCTATTTTAGAACAAAATAGGTAAAAGTGTTGTCTAAACACTCCAAATTAAACCCGAACTCTTATAATTATTCAAACGCATTAGATTGTTACATATTTCACCCTAGAAAGAGTAACATAGCTGTTTACTGCTTTAAATCAATGTTTTCTCGGGTTTAGCCTGTTTCGGGACAAAATGGGTATAATTGTTGTCTAAACACTCCAAATTCATCCCGAACTCTTACAATTAGTCAAATGCATTCGATTGTCACACATGTTGACCCCAAAAACATAAACAAAGCTGTTTACTGCTTTTAATCAATGTTTTTGCGGTTTTAGCCTGTTTTCTCGTTTTAAGCCTATTTTGGAACAAAATAGGTATAAGTGCTGTCTAAACACTCCAAATTAAACCCGAACTCTTATAAATAGTCAAACGCATTAGATTGTTGCATATTTTCACCCTAGAAAGAGTAACATAACTGTTTACTCCTTTAAATCAATGTTTTCTCGGTTTTAGCCTGTTTTGGGACAAAATGGGTATAATTGTTGTGTAAACACTCCAAATTCCTCCCGAACTCTTACAAATAGTTAAATGCATTGGATTGTCACAAATTTTGACACTAGAAACACAAACAAAGCTGTTTACTGCTTCGAGTTAATGTTTTCTCGGTTTTAGCCTGTTTTCTCGTTTTAAGCCTATTTTGGAACAAAATAGGTATAAGTGTTGTCTAAACACTCCAAATTAAACCCGAACTCTTATAATTATTCAAACGCATTAGATTGTTACATATTTTCACCCTAGAAAGAGTAACATAGCTGTTTACTGCTATAAATCAATGTTTTCTCGGGTTTAGCCTGTTCCGGGACAAAATGGGTATAATTGTTGTCTAAACACTCCAAATTCATCCCGAACTCTTACAATTAGTCAAATGCATTCGATTGTCACACATGTTAACCCCAGAAACACAAACAAAGCTGTTTACTGCTTTTCATCAATGTTTTCGCGGTTTTCGCCTGTTTTCTCGTTTTAAGCCTATTTTGGAACAAAATAGGTATAAGTGTTGTCTAAACACTCCAAATTAAACCCGAACTCTTATAATTATTCAAACGCATTAGAATGTTACATATTTTCACCCTAGAAAGAGTAACATAGCTGTTTACTGCTTTAAATCAATGTTTTTTCGGGTTTAGCCTTTTTCGGGACAAAATGGGTATAATTGTTGTCTAAACACTCCAAATTCATCCCGAACTCTTACAATTAGTCAAATGCATTCGATTGTCACACATGTTGACCCCAAAAACATAAACAAAGCTGTTTACTGCTTTTAATCAATGTTTTTGCGGTTTTAGCCTGTTTTCTCGTTTTAAGCCTGTTTTGGAACAACATAGGTGTAAGTGTTGTCTAAACACTCCAAAATAAACCCGAACTCTTATAATTAGTCAAACGCATTAGATTGTTGCATACTTTGACCCTAGAAAGAGTAACATAGCTGATACTGCTTTAAATCAATGTTTTCTCGTTTTAAGGCTATTTTGGAACAAAATAGGTATAAGTGTTGTCTAAACACTCCAAATTAAACCCGAACTCTTACAATTAGTCAAACGCATTAGATTGTTACATATTTTCACCCTAGAAAGAGTAACATAGCTGTTTACTGCTATAAATCAATGTTTTCTCGGGTTTAGCCTGTTCCGGGACAAAATGGGTATAATTGTTGTCTAAACACTCCAAATTCATCCCGAACTCTTACAATTAGTCAAATGCATTCGATTGTCACACATGTTAACCCCAGAAACACAAACAAAGCTGTTTACTGCTTTTCATCAATGTTTTCGCGGTTTTCGCCTGTTTTCTCGTTTTAAGCCTATTTTGGAACAAAATAGGTATAAGTGTTGTCTAAACACTCCAAATTAAACCCGAACTCTTATAATTATTCAAACGCATTAGAATGTTACATATTTTCACCCTAGAAAGAGTAACATAGCTGTTTACTGCTTTAAATCAATGTTTTTTCGGGTTTAGCCTTTTTCGGGACAAAATGGGTATAATTGTTGTCTAAACACTCCAAATTCATCCCGAACTCTTACAATTAGTCAAATGCATTCGATTGTCACACATGTTGACCCCAAAAACATAAACAAAGCTGTTTACTGCTTTTAATCAATGTTTTTGCGGTTTTAGCCTGTTTTCTCGTTTTAAGCCTGTTTTGGAACAACATAGGTGTAAGTGTTGTCTAAACACTCCAAATTAAACCCGAACTCTTATAATTAGTCAAACGCATTAGATTGTTGCATACTTTGACCCTAGAAAGAGTAACATAGCTGATACTGCTTTAAATCAATGTTTTCTCGTTTTAAGGCTATTTTGGAACAAAATAGGTGTAAGTGTTGTCTAAACACTCCAAATTAAACCCGAACTCTTACAATTAGTCAAACGCATTAGATTGTTACATATTTTCACCCTAGAAAGAGTAACATAGCTGTTTACTGCTTTAAATCAATGTTTTCTCGGGTTTAGCCTGTTTCGGGACAAAATGGGTATAATTGTTGTCTAAACACTCCAAATTCATCCCGAACTCTTACAATTAGTCAAATGCATTCGATTGTCACAAATGTTAACCCCAGAAACACAAACAAAGCTGTTTACTGCTTTTAACCAATGTTTTCACGGTTTTAGCCTGTTTTCTCGGTTTAAGCCTGTTTTGGAACAAAATAGGTATAAGTGTTGTCTAAACACTCCAAATTAAACCCGAACTCTTAAAATAAGTCAAACGCATTAGACTGTTGCATACTTTCACCCTAGAAAGAGTAACATAGCTGTTTACTACTTTAAATCAATGTTTTCTCGTTTTAAGCCTATTTTGGAACAAAATAGGTATAAGTCTTGTCTAAACACTCCAAATTAAACCCGAACTCTTATAATTATTCAAACGCATTAGATTGTTACATATTTTCACCCTAGAAAGAGTAACATAGCTGTTTACTGCTTTAAATCAATGTTTTCTCCGGTTTAGCCTGTTCCGGGACAAAATGAGTATAATTGTTGTCTAAACTCTCCAAATTCATCCCGAACTCTTACAGTTAGTCAAATGCATTCGATTGTCACACATGTTGACCCCAGAAACACAAACAAAGCTGTTTACTGCTTTTAATCAATGTTTTCGCAGTTTTAGCCTGTTTTCTCGTTTTAAGCCTGTTTTTGGAACAAAATAGGTATTAGTGATGTCTAAACACTCCAAATTAAACCTGAACTCTTATAATTAGTCAAACGCATTAGATTGTTGCATATTTTCACCCTAGAAAGAGTAACATAGCTGTTTACTGCTTTAAATCAATGTTTTCTTGGGTTTAGCCTGTTTCGGGACAAAATGAGTATAATTGTTGTCTAAACACTCCAAATTCATCCCGAACTCTTACAATTAGTCAAATGCATTCGATTGTCACACATGTTGACCCCAGAAACACAAACAAAGCTGTTTACTGCTTTTAACCAATGTTTTCACGGTTTTAGCCTGTTTTCTCGGTTTAAGCCTGTTTTTGAACAAAATAGGTATAAGTGTTGTCTAAACACTCCAAATTAAACCCGAACTCTTAAAATAAGTCAAACGCATTAGATTGTTGCATACTTTCACCCTAGAAAGAGTAACATAGCTGTTTACTGCTTTAAATCAATGTTTTCTCGTTTTAAGCCTATTTTGGAACAAAATAGGTATAAGTGTTGTCTAAACACTCAAAATTAAACCCGAACTCTTATAATTATTCAAACGCATTAGATTGTTACATATTTTCACCCTAGAAAGAGTAATATAGCTGTTTACTGCTATAAATCAATGTTTTCTCGGGTTTAGCCTGTTTCAGGACAAAATGGGTATAATTGTTGTCTAAACACTCCAAATTCATCCCGAACTCTTACAACTAGTCAAATGCATTCGATTGTCACAAATGTTAACCCCAGAAACACAAACAAAGCTGTTTACTGCTTTTCATCAATGTTTTCGCCGTTATAGCCTGTTTTCTCGTTTTAAGCCTATTTTAGAACAAAATAGGTAAAAGTGTTGTCTAAACACTCCAAATTAAACCCGAACTCTTATAATTATTCAAACGCATTAGATTGTTACATATTTCACCCTAGAAAGAGTAACATAGCTGTTTACTGCTTTAAATCAATGTTTTCTCGGGTTTAGCCTGTTTCGGGACAAAATGGGTATAATTGTTGTCTAAACACTCCAAATTCATCCCGAACTCTTACAATTAGTCAAATGCATTCGATTGTCACACATGTTGACCCCAAAAACATAAACAAAGCTGTTTACTGCTTTTAATCAATGTTTTTGCGGTTTTAGCCTGTTTTCTCGTTTTAAGCCTATTTTGGAACAAAATAGGTATAAGTGCTGTCTAAACACTCCAAATTAAACCCGAACTCTTATAAATAGTCAAACGCATTAGATTGTTGCATATTTTCACCCTAGAAAGAGTAACATAACTGTTTACTCCTTTAAATCAATGTTTTCTCGGTTTTAGCCTGTTTTGGGACAAAATGGGTATAATTGTTGTGTAAACACTCCAAATTCCTCCCGAACTCTTACAAATAGTTAAATGCATTGGATTGTCACAAATTTTGACACTAGAAACACAAACAAAGCTGTTTACTGCTTCGAGTTAATGTTTTCTCGGTTTTAGCCTGTTTTCTCGTTTTAAGCCTATTTTGGAACAAAATAGGTATAAGTGTTGTCTAAACACTCCAAATTAAACCCGAACTCTTATAATTATTCAAACGCATTAGATTGTTACATATTTTCACCCTAGAAAGAGTAACATAGCTGTTTACTGCTATAAATCAATGTTTTCTCGGGTTTAGCCTGTTCCGGGACAAAATGGGTATAATTGTTGTCTAAACACTCCAAATTCATCCCGAACTCTTACAATTAGTCAAATGCATTCGATTGTCACACATGTTAACCCCAGAAACACAAACAAAGCTGTTTACTGCTTTTCATCAATGTTTTCGCGGTTTTCGCCTGTTTTCTCGTTTTAAGCCTATTTTGGAACAAAATAGGTATAAGTGTTGTCTAAACACTCCAAATTAAACCCGAACTCTTATAATTATTCAAACGCATTAGAATGTTACATATTTTCACCCTAGAAAGAGTAACATAGCTGTTTACTGCTTTAAATCAATGTTTTTTCGGGTTTAGCCTTTTTCGGGACAAAATGGGTATAATTGTTGTCTAAACACTCCAAATTCATCCCGAACTCTTACAATTAGTCAAATGCATTCGATTGTCACACATGTTGACCCCAAAAACATAAACAAAGCTGTTTACTGCTTTTAATCAATGTTTTTGCGGTTTTAGCCTGTTTTCTCGTTTTAAGCCTGTTTTGGAACAACATAGGTGTAAGTGTTGTCTAAACACTCCAAAATAAACCCGAACTCTTATAATTAGTCAAACGCATTAGATTGTTGCATACTTTGACCCTAGAAAGAGTAACATAGCTGATACTGCTTTAAATCAATGTTTTCTCGTTTTAAGGCTATTTTGGAACAAAATAGGTATAAGTGTTGTCTAAACACTCCAAATTAAACCCGAACTCTTACAATTAGTCAAACGCATTAGATTGTTACATATTTTCACCCTAGAAAGAGTAACATAGCTGTTTACTGCTTTAAATCAATGTTTTCTCCGGTTTAGCCTGTTTCGGGACAAAATGAGTATAATTGTTGTCTAAACTCTCCAAATTCATCCCGAACTCTTACAGTTAGTCAAATGCATTCGATTGTCACACATGTTGACCCCAGAAACACAAACAAAGCTGTTTACTGCTTTTAATCAATGTTTTCGCAGTTTTAGCCTGTTTTCTCGTTTTAAGCCTGTTTTTGGAACAAAATAGGTATTAGTGTTGTCTAAACACTCCAAATTAAACCTGAACTCTTATAATTAGTCAAACGCATTAGATTGTTGCATATTTTCACCCTAGAAAGAGTAACATAGCTGTTTACTGCTTTAAATCAATGTTTTCTTGGGTTTAGCCTGTTTCGGGACAAAATGAGTATAATTGTTGTCTAAACACTCCAAATTCATCCCGAACTCTTACAATTAGTCAAATGCATTCGATTGTCACACATGTTGACCCCAGAAACACAAACAAAGCTGTTTACTGCTTTTAACCAATGTTTTCACGGTTTTAGCCTGTTTTTGAACAAAATAGGTATAAGTGTTGTCTAAACACTCCAAATTAAACCCGAACTCTTAAAATAAGTCAAACGCATTAGATTGTTGCATACTTTCACCCTAGAAAGAGTAACATAGCTGTTTACTGCTTTAAATCAATGTTTTCTCGTTTTAAGCCTATTTTGGAACAAAATAGGTATAAGTGTTGTCTAAACACTCAAAATTAAACCCGAACTCTTAAAATTATTCAAACGCATTAGATTGTTACATATTTTCACCCTAGAAAGAGTAATATAGCTGTTTACTGCTATAAATCAATGTTTTCTCGGGTTTAGCCTGTTTCAGGACAAAATGGGTATAATTGTTGTCTAAACACTCCAAATTCATCCCGAACTCTTACAACTAGTCAAATGCATTCGATTGGCACAAATGTAAACCCCAGAAACACAAACAAAGCTGTTTACTGCTTTTCATCAATGTTTTCGCCGTTATAGCCTGTTTTCTCGTTTTAAGCCTATTTTAGAACAAAATAGGTAAAAGTGTTGTCTAAACACTCCAAATTAAACCCGAACTCTTATAATTATTCAAACGCATTAGATTGTTACATATTTCACCCTAGAAAGAGTAACATAGCTGTTTACTGCTTTAAATCAATGTTTTCTCGGGTTTAGCCTGTTTCGGGACAAAATGGGTATAATTGTTGTCTAAACACTCCAAATTCATCCCGAACTCTTACAATTAGTCAAATGCATTCGATTGTCACACATGTTGACCCCAAAAACATAAACAAAGCTGTTTACTGCTTTTAATCAATGTTTTTGCGGTTTTAGCCTGTTTTCTCGTTTTAAGCCTATTTTGGAACAAAATAGGTATAAGTGCTGTCTAAACACTCCAAATTAAACCCGAACTCTTATAAATAGTCAAACGCATTAGATTGTTGCATATTTTCACCCTAGAAAGAGTAACATAACTGTTTACTCCTTTAAATCAATGTTTTCTCGGTTTTAGCCTGTTTTGGGACAAAATGGGTATAATTGTTGTGTAAACACTCCAAATTCCTCCCGAACTCTTACAAATAGTTAAATGCATTGGATTGTCACAAATTTTGACACTAGAAACACAAACAAAGCTGTTTACTGCTTCGAGTTAATGTTTTCTCGGTTTTAGCCTGTTTTCTCGTTTTAAGCCTATTTTGGAACAAAATAGGTATAAGTGTTGTCTAAACACTCCAAATTAAACCCGAACTCTTATAATTATTCAAACGCATTAGATTGTTACATATTTTCACCCTAGAAAGAGTAACATAGCTGTTTACTGCTATAAATCAATGTTTTCTCGGGTTTAGCCTGTTCCGGGACAAAATGGGTATAATTGTTGTCTAAACACTCCAAATTCATCCCGAACTCTTACAATTAGTCAAATGCATTCGATTGTCACACATGTTAACCCCAGAAACACAAACAAAGCTGTTTACTGCTTTTCATCAATGTTTTCGCGGTTTTCGCCTGTTTTCTCGTTTTAAGCCTATTTTGGAACAAAATAGGTATAAGTGTTGTCTAAACACTCCAAATTAAACCCGAACTCTTATAATTATTCAAACGCATTAGAATGTTACATATTTTCACCCTAGAAAGAGTAACATAGCTGTTTACTGCTTTAAATCAATGTTTTTTCGGGTTTAGCCTTTTTCGGGACAAAATGGGTATAATTGTTGTCTAAACACTCCAAATTCATCCCGAACTCTTACAATTAGTCAAATGCATTCGATTGTCACACATGTTGACCCCAAAAACATAAACAAAGCTGTTTACTGCTTTTAATCAATGTTTTTGCGGTTTTAGCCTGTTTTCTCGTTTTAAGCCTGTTTTGGAACAACATAGGTGTAAGTGTTGTCTAAACACTCCAAAATAAACCCGAACTCTTATAATTAGTCAAACGCATTAGATTGTTGCATACTTTGACCCTAGAAAGAGTAACATAGCTGATACTGCTTTAAATCAATGTTTTCTCGTTTTAAGGCTATTTTGGAACAAAATAGGTATAAGTGTTGTCTAAACACTCCAAATTAAACCCGAACTCTTACAATTAGTCAAACGCATTAGATTGTTACATATTTTCACCCTAGAAAGAGTAACATAGCTGTTTACTGCTTTAAATCAATGTTTTCTCCGGTTTAGCCTGTTTCGGGACAAAATGAGTATAATTGTTGTCTAAACTCTCCAAATTCATCCCGAACTCTTACAGTTAGTCAAATGCATTCGATTGTCACACATGTTGACCCCAGAAACACAAACAAAGCTGTTTACTGCTTTTAATCAATGTTTTCGCAGTTTTAGCCTGTTTTCTCGTTTTAAGCCTGTTTTTGGAACAAAATAGGTATTAGTGTTGTCTAAACACTCCAAATTAAACCTGAACTCTTATAATTAGTCAAACGCATTAGATTGTTGCATATTTTCACCCTAGAAAGAGTAACATAGCTGTTTACTGCTTTAAATCAATGTTTTCTTGGGTTTAGCCTGTTTCGGGACAAAATGAGTATAATTGTTGTCTAAACACTCCAAATTCATCCCGAACTCTTACAATTAGTCAAATGCATTCGATTGTCACACATGTTGACCCCAGAAACACAAACAAAGCTGTTTACTGCTTTTAACCAATGTTTTCACGGTTTTAGCCTGTTTTTGAACAAAATAGGTATAAGTGTTGTCTAAACACTCCAAATTAAACCCGAACTCTTAAAATAAGTCAAACGCATTAGATTGTTGCATACTTTCACCCTAGAAAGAGTAACATAGCTGTTTACTGCTTTAAATCAATGTTTTCTCGTTTTAAGCCTATTTTGGAACAAAATAGGTATAAGTGTTGTCTAAACACTCAAAATTAAACCCGAACTCTTATAATTATTCAAACGCATTAGATTGTTACATATTTTCACCCTAGAAAGAGTAATATAGCTGTTTACTGCTATAAATCAATGTTTTCTCGGGTTTAGCCTGTTTCAGGACAAAATGGGTATAATTGTTGTCTAAACACTCCAAATTCATCCCGAACTCTTACAACTAGTCAAATGCATTCGATTGGCACAAATGTTAACCCCAGAAACACAAACAAAGCTGTTTACTGCTTTTCATCAATGTTTTCGCCGTTATAGCCTGTTTTCTCGTTTTAAGCCTATTTTAGAACAAAATAGGTAAAAGTGTTGTCTAAACACTCCAAATTAAACCCGAACTCTTATAATTATTCAAACGCATTAGATTGTTACATATTTCACCCTAGAAAGAGTAACATAGCTGTTTACTGCTTTAAATCAATGTTTTCTCGGGTTTAGCCTGTTTCGGGACAAAATGGGTATAATTGTTGTCTAAACACTCCAAATTCATCCCGAACTCTTACAATTAGTCAAATGCATTCGATTGTCACACATGTTGACCCCAAAAACATAAACAAAGCTGTTTACTGCTTTTAATCAATGTTTTTGCGGTTTTAGCCTGTTTTCTCGTTTTAAGCCTATTTTGGAACAAAATAGGTATAAGTGCTGTCTAAACACTCCAAATTAAACCCGAACTCTTATAAATAGTCAAACGCATTAGATTGTTGCATATTTTCACCCTAGAAAGAGTAACATAACTGTTTACTCCTTTAAATCAATGTTTTCTCGGTTTTAGCCTGTTTTGGGACAAAATGGGTATAATTGTTGTGTAAACACTCCAAATTCCTCCCGAACTCTTACAAATAGTTAAATGCATTGGATTGTCACAAATTTTGACACTAGAAACACAAACAAAGCTGTTTACTGCTTCGAGTTAATGTTTTCTCGGTTTTAGCCTGTTTTCTCGTTTTAAGCCTATTTTGGAACAAAATAGGTATAAGTGTTGTCTAAACACTCCAAATTAAACCCGAACTCTTATAATTATTCAAACGCATTAGATTGTTACATATTTTCACCCTAGAAAGAGTAACATAGCTGTTTACTGCTATAAATCAATGTTTTCTCGGGTTTAGCCTGTTCCGGGACAAAATGGGTATAATTGTTGTCTAAACACTCCAAATTCATCCCGAACTCTTACAATTAGTCAAATGCATTCGATTGTCACACATGTTAACCCCAGAAACACAAACAAAGCTGTTTACTGCTTTTCATCAATGTTTTCGCGGTTTTCGCTTGTTTTCTCGTTTTAAGCCTATTTTGGAACAAAATAGGTATAAGTGTTGTCTAAACACTCCAAATTAAACCCGAACTCTTATAATTATTCAAACGCATTAGAATGTTACATATTTTCACCCTAGAAAGAGTAACATAGCTGTTTACTGCTTTAAATCAATGTTTTTTCGGGTTTAGCCTTTTTCGGGACAAAATGGGTATAATTGTTGTCTAAATACTCCAAATTCATCCCGAACTCTTACAATTAGTCAAATGCATTCGATTGTCACACATGTTGACCCCAAAAACATAAACAAAGCTGTTTACTGCTTTTAATCAATGTTTTTGCGGTTTTAGCCTGTTTTCTCGTTTTAAGCCTGTTTTGGAACAACATAGGTGTAAGTGTTGTCTAAACACTCCAAATTAAACCCGAACTCTTATAATTAGTCAAACGCATTAGATTGTTGCATATTTTCACCCTAGAAAGAGTAACATAACTGTTTACTGCTTTAAATCAATGTTTTCTCGGGTTTAGCCTGTTTCGGGACAAAATGGGTATAATTGTTGTCTAAACACTCCAAATTCAACCCGAACTCTTACAATTAGTCAAATGCATTCGATTGTCACACATGTTAACCCCAGAAACACAAACAAAGCTGTTTACTGCTTTTCATCAATGTTTTCGCGGTTTTAGCCTGTTTTCTCGTTTTAAGCCTATTTTGGAACAAAATAGGTATAAGTGTTGTCTAAACACTCCAAATTAAACCCGAACTCTTACAATTATTCAAACGCATTAGAATGTTACATATTTTCTCCCTAGAAAGAGTAACATAGCTGTTTACTGCTTTAAATCAATGTTTTCTCGGGTTTAGCCTTTTTCGGGACACAATGGGTATAATTGTTGTCTAAACACTCCAAATTCATCCCGAACTCTTACAATTAGTCAAATGCATTCGATTGTCACACATGTTGACCCCAAAAACATAAACAAAGCTGTTTACTGCTTTTAATCAATGGTTTTGCGGTTTTAGCCTGTTTTCTCGTTTTAAGCCTGTTTTGGAACAACATAGGTGTAAGTGTTGTCTAAACACTCCAAATTAAACCCGAACTCTTATAATTAGTCAAACGCATTAGATTGTTGCATACTTTCACCCTAGAAAGAGTAACATAGCTGATACTGCTTTAAATCAATGTTTTCTCGTTTTAAGGCTATTTTGGAACAAAATAGGTATAAGTGTTGTCTAAACACTTCAAATTAAACCCGAACTCTTATAATTAGTCAAACGCATTAGATTGTTACATATTTTCACCCTAGAAAGAGTAACATAGCTGTTTACTGCTTTAAATCAATGTTTTCTCGGGTTTAGCCTGTTTCGGGACAAAATGGGTATAATTGTTGTCTAAACACTCCAAATTCATCCCGAACTCTTACAATTAGTCAAATGCATTCGATTGTCACAAATGTTAACCCCAGAAACACAAACAAAGCTGTTTACTGCTTTTAACCAATGTTTTCACGGTTTTAGCCTGTTTTCTCGGTTTAAGCCTGTTTTGGAACAAAATAGGTATAAGTGTTGTCTAAACACTCCAAATTAAACCCGAACTCTTAAAATAAGTCAAACGCATTAGATTGTTGCATACTTTCACCCTAGAAAGAGTAACATAGCTGTTTACTGCTTTAAATCAATGTTTTCTCGTTTTAAGCCTATTTTGGAACAAAATAGGTATAAGTGTTGTCTAAACACTCAAAATTAAACCCGAACTCTTATAATTATTCAAACGCATTAGATTGTTACATATTTTCACCCTAGAAAGAGTAACATAGCTGTTTACTGCTATGAATCAATGTTTTCTCGGGTTTAGCCTGTTTCGGGACAAAATGGGTATAATTGTTGTCTAAACACTCCAAATTCATCCCGAACTCTTACAATTAGTCAAATGCATTCGATTGTCACACATGTTAACCCCAGAAACACAAACAAAGCTGTTTACTGCTTTTCATCAATGTTTTCGCGGTTTTAGCCTGTTTTCTCGTTTTAAGCCTATTTTGGAACAAAATATATTTTGGAACAAAATATATATTGGAACAAAATAGGTATAAGTGTTGTGTAAACACTCCAAATTAAACCCGAACTCTTATAATTATTCAAACGCATTAGATTGTTATATATTTTCACCCTAGAAAGAGTAACATAGCTGTTTACTGCTTTAAATCAATGTTTTCTCGGGTTTAGCCTGTTTCGGGACAAAATGGGTATAATTGTTGTCTAAACACTCCAAATTCATCCCGAACTCTTACAATTAGTCAAATGCATTCGATTGTCACACATGTTAACCCCAGAAACACAAACAAAGCTGTTTACTGCTTTTCATCAATGTTTTCGCGGTTTTAGCCTGTTTTCTTGTTTTAAGCCTATTTTGGAACAAAATAGGTATAAGTGTTGTCTAAACACTCCAAATTAAACCCGAACTCTTACAATTATTCAAACGCATTAGAATGTTACATATTTTCACCCTAGAAAGAGTAACATAGCTGTTTACTGCTTTAAATCAATGTTTTCTCGGGTTTAGCCTTTTTTGGGACACAATGGGTATAATTGTTGTCTAAACACTCCAAATTCATCCCGAACTCTTACAATTAGTCAAATGCATTCGATTGTCACACATGTTGACCCCAAAAACATAAACAAAGCTGTTTACTGCTTTTAATCAATGTTTTTGCGGTTTTAGCCTGTTTTCTCGTTTTAAGCCTGTTTTGGAACAACATAGGTGTAAGTGTTGTCTAAACACTCCAAATTAAACCCGAACTCTTATAATTAGTCAAACGCATTAGATTGTTGCATACTTTGACCCTAGAAAGAGTAACATAGCTGATACTGCTTTAAATCAATGTTTTCTCGTTTTAAGGCTATTTTGGAACAAAATAGGTATAAGTGTTGTCTAAACACTCCAAATTAAACCCGAACTCTTACAATTAGTCAAACGCATTAGATTGTTACATATTTTCACCCTAGAAAGAGTAACATAGCTGTTTACTGCTTTAAATCAATGTTTTCTCGGGTTTAGCCTGTTTCGGGACAAAATGGGTATAATTGTTGTCTAAACACTCCAAATTCATCCCGAACTCTTACAATTAGTCAAATGCATTCGATTGTCACAAATGTTAACCCCAGAAACACAAACAAAGCTGTTTACTGCTTTTAACCAATGTTTTCACGGTTTTAGCCTGTTTTCTCGGTTTAAGCCTGTTTTGGAACAAAATAGGTATAAGTGTTGTCTAAACACTCCAAATTAAACCCGAACTCTTAAAATAAGTCAAACGCATTAGACTGTTGCATACTTTCACCCTAGAAAGAGTAACATAGCTGTTTACTACTTTAAATCAATGTTTTCTCGTTTTAAGCCTATTTTGGAACAAAATAGGTATAAGTCTTGTCTAAACACTCCAAATTAAACCCGAACTCTTATAATTATTCAAACGCATTAGATTGTTACATATTTTCACCCTAGAAAGAGTAACATAGCTGTTTACTGCTATAAATCAATGTTTTCTCGGGTTTAGCCTGTTCCGGGACAAAATGAGTATAATTGTTGTCTAAACTCTCCAAATTCATCCCGAACTCTTACAATTAGTCAAATGCATTCGATTGTCACACATGTTAACCCCAGAAACACAAACAAAGCTGTTTACTGCTTTTCACCAATGTTTTCGCGGTTTTCGCCTGTTTTCTCGTTTTAAGCCTATTTTGGAACAAAATAGGTATAAGTGTTGTCTAAACACTCCAAATTAAACCCGAACTCTTATAATTATTCAAACGCATTAGAATGTTA
Organism: Camelina sativa; assembly: GCF_030686135.1. Classification (NCBI taxonomy): domain Eukaryota; kingdom Viridiplantae; phylum Streptophyta; class Magnoliopsida; order Brassicales; family Brassicaceae; genus Camelina; species Camelina sativa. The sequence continues at coordinate 11,353,758 of NC_141886.1, read as the reverse complement.
CATATTTTCACCCTAGAAAGAGTAACATAGCTGTTTACTGCTTTAAATCAATGTTTTTTCGGGTTTAGCCTTTTTCGGGACAAAATGGGTATAATTGTTGTCTAAACACTCCAAATTCATCCCGAACTCTTACAATTAGTCAAATGCATTCGATTGTCACACATGTTGACCCCAAAAACATAAACAAAGCTGTTTACTGCTTTTAATCAATGTTTTTGCGGTTTTAGCCTGTTTTCTCGTTTTAAGCCTGTTTTGGAACAACATAGGTGTAAGTGTTGTCTAAACACTCCAATTTAAACCCGAACTCTTATAATTAGTCAAACGCATTAGATTGTTGCATACTTTGACCCTAGAAAGAGTAACATAGCTGATACTGCTTTAAATCAATGTTTTCTCGTTTTAAGGCTATTTTGGAACAAAATAGGTATAAGTGTTGTCTAAACACTCCAAATTAAACCCGAACTCTTACAATTAGTCAAACGCATTAGATTGTTACATATTTTCACCCTAGAAAGAGTAACATAGCTGTTTACTGCTTTAAATCAATGTTTTCTCGGGTTTAGCCTGTTTCGGGACAAAATGGGTATAATTGTTGTCTAAACACTCCAAATTCATCCCGAACTCTTACAATTAGTCAAATGCATTCGATTGTCACAAATGTTAACCCCAGAAACACAAACAAAGCTGTTTACTGCTTTTAACCAATGTTTTCACGGTTTTAGCCTGTTTTCTCGGTTTAAGCCTGTTTTGGAACAAAATAGGTATAAGTGTTGTCTAAACACTCCAAATTAAACCCAAACTCTTAAAATAAGTCAAACGCATTAGACTGTTGCATACTTTCACCCTAGAAAGAGTAACATAGCTGTTTACTACTTTAAATCAATGTTTTCTCGTTTTAAGCCTATTTTGGAACAAAATAGGTATAAGTCTTGTCTAAACACTCCAAATTAAACCCGAACTCTTATAATTATTCAAACGCATTAGATTGTTACATATTTTCACCCTAGAAAGAGTAACATAGCTGTTTACTGCTTTAAATCAATGTTTTCTCCGGTTTAGCCTGTTTCGGGACAAAATGAGTATAATTGTTGTCTAAACTCACCAAATTCATCCCGAACTCTTACAGTTAGTCAAATGCATTCGATTGTCACACATGTTGACCCCAGAAACACAAACAAAGCTGTTTACTGCTTTTAATCAATGTTTTCGCAGTTTTAGCCTGTTTTCTCGTTTTAAGCCTGTTTTTGGAACAAAATAGGTATTAGTGTTGTCTAAACACTCCAAATTAAACCTGAACTCTTATAATTAGTCAAACGCATTAGATTGTTGCATATTTTCACCCTAGAAAGAGTAACATAGCTGTTTACTGCTTTAAATCAATGTTTTCTTGGGTTTAGCCTGTTTCGGGACAAAATGAGTATAATTGTTGTCTAAACACTCCAAATTCATCCCGAACTCTTACAATTAGTCAAATGCATTCGATTGTCACACATGTTGACCCCAGAAACACAAACAAAGCTGTTTACTGCTTTTAACCAATGTTTTCACGGTTTTAGCCTGTTTTCTCGGTTTAAGCCTGTTTTTGAACAAAATAGGTATAAGTGTTGTCTAAACACTCCAAATTAAACCCGAACTCTTAAAATAAGTCAAACGCATTAGATTGTTGCATACTTTCACCCTAGAAAGAGTAACATAGCTGTTTACTGCTTTAAATCAATGTTTTCTCGTTTTAAGCCTATTTTGGAACAAAATAGGTATAAGTGTTGTCTAAACACTCAAAATTAAACCCGAACTCTTATAATTATTCAAACGCATTAGATTGTTACATATTTTCACCCTAGAAAGAGTAATATAGCTGTTTACTGCTATAAATCAATGTTTTCTCGGGTTTACCCTGTTTCAGGACAAAATGGGTATAATTGTTGTCTAAACACTCCAAATTCATCCCGAACTCTTACAATTAGTCAAATGCATTCGATTGTCACACATTTTGACCCCAAAAACATAAACAAAGCTGTTTACTGCTTTTAATCAATGTTTTTGCGGTTTTAGCCTGTTTTCTCGTTTTAAGCCTATTTTGGAACAAAATAGGTATAAGTGCTGTCTAAACACTCCAAATTAAACCCGAACTCTTATAAATAGTCAAACGCATTAGATTGTTGCATATTTTCACCCTAGAAAGAGTAACATAACTGTTTACTCCTTTAAATCAATGTTTTCTTGGTTTTAGCCTGTTTTGGGACAAAATGGGTATAATTGTTGTGTAAACACTCCAAATTCCTCCCGAACTCTTACAAATAGTTAAATGCATTGGATTGTCACAAATTTTGACACTAGAAACACAAACAAAGCTGTTTACTGCTTCGAGTTAATGTTTTCTCGGTTTTAGCCTGTTTTCTCGTTTTAAGCCAATTTTGGAACAAAATAGGTATAAGTGTTGTCTAAACACTCCAAATTAAACCCGAACTCTTATAATTATTCAAACGCATTAGATTGTTACATATTTTCACCCTAGAAAGAGTAACATAGCTGTTTACTGCTATAAATCAATGTTTTCTCGGGTTTAGCCTGTTCCGGGACAAAATGGGTATAATTGTTGTCTAAACACTCCAAATTCATCCCGAACTCTTACAATTAGTCAAATGCATTCGATTGTCACACATGTTAACCCCAGAAACACAAACAAAGCTGTTTACTGCTTTTCACCAATGTTTTCGCGGTTTTCGCCTGTTTTCTCGTTTTAAGCCTATTTTGGAACAAAATAGGTATAAGTGTTGTCTAAACACTCCAAATTAAACCCGAACTCTTATAATTATTCAAACGCATTAGATTGTTACATATTTTCACCCTAGAAAGAGTAACATAGCTGTTTACTGCTTTAAATCAATGTTTTTTCGGGTTTAGCCTTTTTCGGGACAAAATGGGTATAATTGTTGTCTAAACACTCCAAATTCATCCCGAACTCTTACAATTAGTCAAATGCATTCGATTGTCACACATGTTGACCCCAAAAACATAAACAAAGCTGTTTACTGCTTTTAATCAATGTTTTTGCGGTTTTAGCCTGTTTTCTCGTTTTAAGCCTGTTTTGGAACAACATAGGTGTAAGTGTTGTCTAAACACTCCAAATTAAACCCGAACTCTTATAATTAGTCAAACGCATTAGATTGTTGCATACTTTGACCCTAGAAAGAGTAACATAGCTGATACTGCTTTAAATCAATGTTTTCTCGTTTTAAGGCTATTTTGGAACAAAATAGGTATAAGTGTTGTCTAAACACTCCAAATTAAACCCGAACTCTTACAATTAGTCAAACGCATTAGATTGTTACATATTTTCACCCTAGAAAGAGTAACATAGCTGTTTACTGCTTTAAATCAATGTTTTCTCGGGTTTAGCCTGTTTCGGGACAAAATGGGTATAATTGTTGTCTAAACACTCCAAATTCATCCCGAACTCTTACAATTAGTCAAATGCATTCGATTGTCACAAATGTTAACCCCAGAAACACAAACAAAGCTGTTTACTGCTTTTAACCAATGTTTTCACGGTTTTAGCCTGTTTTCTCGGTTTAAGCCTGTTTTGGAACAAAATAGGTATAAGTGTTGTCTAAACACTCCAAATTAAACCCAAACTCTTAAAATAAGTCAAACGCATTAGACTGTTGCATACTTTCACCCTAGAAAGAGTAACATAGCTGTTTACTACTTTAAATCAATGTTTTCTCGTTTTAAGCCTATTTTGGAACAAAATAGGTATAAGTCTTGTCTAAACACTCCAAATTCAACCCGAACTCTTATAATTATTCAAACGCATTAGATTGTTACATATTTTCACCCTAGAAAGAGTAACATAGCTGTTTACTGCTTTAAATCAATGTTTTCTCCGGTTCAGCCTGTTTCGGGACAAAATGAGTATAATTGTTGTCTAAACTCTCCAAATTCATCCCGAACTCTTACAGTTAGTCAAATGCATTCGATTGTCACACATGTTGACCCCAGAAACACAAACAAAGCTGTTTACTGCTTTTAATCAATGTTTTCGCAGTTTTAGCCTGTTTTCTCGTTTTAAGCCTGTTTTTGGAACAAAATAGGTATTAGTGTTGTCTAAACACTCCAAATTAAACCTGAACTCTTATAATTAGTCAAACGCATTAGATTGTTGCATATTTTCACCCTAGAAAGAGTAACATAGCTGTTTACTGCTTTAAATCAATGTTTTCTTGGGTTTAGCCTGTTTCGGGACAAAATGAGTATAATTGTTGTCTAAACACTCCAAATTCATCCCGAACTCTTACAATTAGTCAAATGCATTCGATTGTCACACATGTTGACCCCAGAAACACAAACAAAGCTGTTTACTGCTTTTAACCAATGTTTTCACGGTTTTAGCCTGTTTTCTCGGTTTAAGCCTGTTTTTGAACAAAATAGGTATAAGTGTTGTCTAAACACTCCAAATTAAACCCGAACTCTTAAAATAAGTCAAACGCATTAGATTGTTGCATACTTTCACCCTAGAAAGAGTAACATAGCTGTTTACTGCTTTAAATCAATGTTTTCTCGTTTTAAGCCTATTTTGGAACAAAATAGGTATAAGTGTTGTCTAAACACTCAAAATTAAACCCGAACTCTTATAATTATTCAAACGCATTAGATTGTTACATATTTTCACCCTAGAAAGAGTAATATAGCTGTTTACTGCTATAAATCAATGTTTTCTCGGGTTTACCCTGTTTCAGGACAAAATGGGTATAATTGTTGTCTAAACACTCCAAATTCATCCCGAACTCTTACAATTAGTCAAATGCATTCGATTGTCACAAATGTTAACCCCAGAAACACAAACAAAGCTGTTTACTGCTTTTCATCAATGTTTTCGCCGTTATAGCCTGTTTTCTCGTTTTAAGCCTATTTTAGAACAAAATAGGTAAAAGTGTTGTCTAAACACTCCAAATTAAACCCGAACTCTTATAATTATTCAAACGCATTAGATTGTTACATATTTCACCCTAGAAAGAGTAACATAGCTGTTTACTGCTTTAAATCAATGTTTTCTCGGGTTTAGCCTGTTTCGGGACAAAATGGGTATAATTGTTGTCTAAACACTCCAAATTCATCCCGAACTCTTACAATTAGTCAAATGCATTCGATTGTCACACATGTTGACCCCAAAAACATAAACAAAGCTGTTTACTGCTTTTAATCAATGTTTTTGCGGTTTTAGCCTGTTTTCTCGTTTTAAGCCTATTTTGGAACAAAATAGGTATAAGTGCTGTCTAAACACTCCAAATTAAACCCGAACTCTTATAAATAGTCAAACGCATTAGATTGTTGCATATTTTCACCCTAGAAAGAGTAACATAACTGTTTACTCCTTTAAATCAATGTTTTCTTGGTTTTAGCCTGTTTTGGGACAAAATGGGTATAATTGTTGTGTAAACACTCCAAATTCCTCCCGAACTCTTACAAATAGTTAAATGCATTGGATTGTCACAAATTTTGACACTAGAAACACAAACAAAGCTGTTTACTGCTTCGAGTTAATGTTTTCTCGGTTTTAGCCTGTTTTCTCGTTTTAAGCCTATTTTGGAACAAAATAGGTATAAGTGTTGTCTAAACACTCCAAATTAAACCCGAACTCTTATAATTATTCAAACGCATTAGATTGTTACATATTTTCACCCTAGAAAGAGTAACATAGCTGTTTACTGCTATAAATCAATGTTTTCTCGGGTTTAGCCTGTTCCGGGACAAAATGGGTATAATTGTTGTCTAAACACTCCAAATTCATCCCGAACTCTTACAATTAGTCAAATGCATTCGATTGTCACACATGTTAACCCCAGAAACACAAACAAAGCTGTTTACTGCTTTTCACCAATGTTTTCGCGGTTTTCGCCTGTTTTCTCGTTTTAAGCCTATTTTGGAACAAAATAGGTATAAGTGTTGTCTAAACACTCCAAATTAAACCCGAACTCTTATAATTATTCAAACGCATTAGAATGTTACATATTTTCACCCTAGAAAGAGTAACATAGCTGTTTACTGCTTTAAATCAATGTTTTTTCGGGTTTAGCCTTTTTCGGGACAAAATGGGTATAATTGTTGTCTAAACACTCCAAATTCATCCCGAACTCTTACAATTAGTCAAATGCATTCGATTGTCACACATGTTGACCCCAAAAACATAAACAAAGCTGTTTACTGCTTTTAATCAATGTTTTTGCGGTTTTAGCCTGTTTTCTCGTTTTAAGCCTGTTTTGGAACAACATAGGTGTAAGTGTTGTCTAAACACTCCAAATTAAACCCGAACTCTTATAATTAGTCAAACGCATTAGATTGTTGCATACTTTGACCCTAGAAAGAGTAACATAGCTGATACTGCTTTAAATCAATGTTTTCTCGTTTTAAGGCTATTTTGGAACAAAATAGGTATAAGTGTTGTCTAAACACTCCAAATTAAACCCGAACTCTTACAATTAGTCAAACGCATTAGATTGTTACATATTTTCACCCTAGAAAGAGTAACATAGCTGTTTACTGCTTTAAATCAATGTTTTCTCGGGTTTAGCCTGTTTCGGGACAAAATGGGTATAATTGTTGTCTAAACACTCCAAATTCATCCCGAACTCTTACAATTAGTCAAATGCATTCGATTGTCACAAATGTTAACCCCAGAAACACAAACAAAGCTGTTTACTGCTTTTAACCAATGTTTTCACGGTTTTAGCCTGTTTTCTCGGTTTAAGCCTGTTTTGGAACAAAATAGGTATAAGTGTTGTCTAAACACTCCAAATTAAACCCAAACTCTTAAAATAAGTCAAACGCATTAGACTGTTGCATACTTTCACCCTAGAAAGAGTAACATAGCTGTTTACTACTTTAAATCAATGTTTTCTCGTTTTAAGCCTATTTTGGAACAAAATAGGTATAAGTCTTGTCTAAACACTCCAAATTAAACCCGAACTCTTATAATTATTCAAACGCATTAGATTGTTACATATTTTCACCCTAGAAAGAGTAACATAGCTGTTTACTGCTTTAAATCAATGTTTTCTCCGGTTTAGCCTGTTTCGGGACAAAATGAGTATAATTGTTGTCTAAACTCTCCAAATTCATCCCGAACTCTTACAGTTAGTCAAATGCATTCGATTGTCACACATGTTGACCCCAGAAACACAAACAAAGCTGTTTACTGCTTTTAATCAATGTTTTCGCAGTTTTAGCCTGTTTTCTCGTTTTAAGCCTGTTTTTGGAACAAAATAGGTATTAGTGTTGTCTAAACACTCCAAATTAAACCTGAACTCTTATAATTAGTCAAACGCATTAGATTGTTGCATATTTTCACCCTAGAAAGAGTAACATAGCTGTTTACTGCTTTAAATCAATGTTTTCTTGGGTTTAGCCTGTTTCGGGACAAAATGAGTATAATTGTTGTCTAAACACTCCAAATTTATCCCGAACTCTTACAATTAGTCAAATGCATTCGATTGTCACACATGTTGACCCCAGAAACACAAACAAAGCTGTTTACTGCTTTTAACCAATGTTTTCACGGTTTTAGCCTGTTTTCTCGGTTTAAGCCTGTTTTTGAACAAAATAGGTATAAGTGTTGTCTAAACACTCCAAATTAAACCCGAACTCTTAAAATAAGTCAAACGCATTAGATTGTTGCATACTTTCACCCTAGAAAGAGTAACATAGCTGTTTACTGCTTTAAATCAATGTTTTCTCGTTTTAAGCCTATTTTGGAACAAAATAGGTATAAGTGTTGTCTAAACACTCAAAATTAAACCCGAACTCTTATAATTATTCAAACGCATTAGATTGTTACATATTTTCACCCTAGAAAGAGTAATATAGCTGTTTACTGCTATAAATCAATGTTTTCTCGGGTTTACCCTGTTTCAGGACAAAATGGGTATAATTGTTGTCTAAACACTCCAAATTCATCCCGAACTCTTACAACTAGTCAAATGCATTCGATTGTCACAAATGTTAACCCCAGAAACACAAACAAAGCTGTTTACTGCTTTTCATCAATGTTTTCGCCGTTATAGCCTGTTTTCTCGTTTTAAGCCTATTTTAGAACAAAATAGGTAAAAGTCTTGTCTAAACACTCCAAATTAAACCCGAACTCTTATAATTATTCAAACGCATTAGATTGTTACATATTTCACCCTAGAAAGAGTAACATAGCTGTTTACTGCTTTAAATCAATGTTTTCTCGGGTTTAGCCTGTTTCGGGACAAAATGGGTATAATTGTTGTCTAAACACTCCAAATTCATCCCGAACTCTTACAATTAGTCAAATGCATTCGATTGTCACACATGTTGACCCCAAAAACATAAACAAAGCTGTTTACTGCTTTTAATCAATGTTTTTGCGGTTTTAGCCTGTTTTCTCGTTTTAAGCCTATTTTGGAACAAAATAGGTATAAGTGCTGTCTAAACACTCCAAATTAAACCCGAACTCTTATAAATAGTCAAACGCATTAGATTGTTGCATATTTTCACCCTAGAAAGAGTAACATAACTGTTTACTCCTTTAAATCAATGTTTTCTTGGTTTTAGCCTGTTTTGGGACAAAATGGGTATAATTGTTGTGTAAACACTCCAAATTCCTCCCGAACTCTTACAAATAGTTAAATGCATTGGATTGTCACAAATTTTGACACTAGAAACACAAACAAAGCTGTTTACTGCTTCGAGTTAATGTTTTCTCGGTTTTAGCCTGTTTTCTCGTTTTAAGCCTATTTTGGAACAAAATAGGTATAAGTGTTGTCTAAACACTCCAAATTAAACCCGAACTCTTATAATTATTCAAACGCATTAGATTGTTACATATTTTCACCCTAGAAAGAGTAACATAGCTGTTTACTGCTATAAATCAATGTTTTCTCGGGTTTAGCCTGTTCCGGGACAAAATGGGTATAATTGTTGTCTAAACACTCCAAATTCATCCCGAACTCTTACAATTAGTCAAATGCATTCGATTGTCACACATGTTGACCCCAAAAACATAAACAAAGCTGTTTACTGCTTTTAATCAATGTTTTTGCGGTTTTAGCCTGTTTTCCTCGTTTTAAGCCTGTTTTGGAACAACATAGGTGTAAGTGTTGTCTAAACACTCCAAATTAAACCCGAACTCTTATAATTAGTCAAACGCATTAGATTGTTGCATACTTTGACCCTAGAAAGAGTAACATAGCTGATACTGCTTTAAATCAATGTTTTCTCGTTTTAAGGCTATTTTGGAACAAAATAGGTATAAGTGTTGTCTAAACACTCCAAATTAAACCCGAACTCTTACAATTAGTCAAACGCATTAGATTGTTACATATTTTCACCCTAGAAAGAGTAACATAGCTGTTTACTGCTTTAAATCAATGTTTTCTCGGGTTTAGCCTGTTTCGGGACAAAATGGGTATAATTGTTGTCTAAACACTCCAAATTCATCCCGAACTCTTACAATTAGTCAAATGCATTCGATTGTCACAAATGTTAACCCCAGAAACACAAACAAAGCTGTTTACTGCTTTTAACCAATGTTTTCACGGTTTTAGCCTGTTTTCTCGGTTTAAGCCTGTTTTGGAACAAAATAGGTATAAGTGTTGTCTAAACACTCCAAATTAAACCCGAACTCTTAAAATAAATCAAACGCATTAGACTGTTGCATACTTTCACCCTAGAAAGAGTAACATAGCTGTTTACTGCTTTAAATCAATGTTTTCTCGTTTTAAGCCTATTTTGGAACAAAATAGGTATAAGTCTTGACTAAACACTCCAAAATAAACCCGAACTCTTATAATTATTCAAACGCATTAGATTGTTACATATTTTCACCCTAGAAAGAGTAACATAGCTGTTTACTGCTTTAAATCAATGTTTTCTCCGGTTTAGCCTGTTTCGGGACAAAATGAGTATAATTGTTGTCTAAACTCTCCAAATTCATCCCGAACTCTTACAGTTAGTCAAATGCATTCGATTGTCACACATGTTGACCCCAGAAACACAAACAAAGCTGTTTACTGCTTTTAATCAATGTTTTCGCAGTTTTAGCCTGTTTTCTCGTTTTAAGCCTGTTTTTGGAACAAAATAGGTATTAGTGTTGTCTAAACACTCCAAATTAAACCTGAACTCTTATAATTAGTCAAACGCATTAGATTGTTGCATATTTTCACCCTAGAAAGAGTAACATAGCTGTTTACTGCTTTAAATCAATGTTTTCTTGGGTTTAGCCTGTTTCGGGACAAAATGAGTATAATTGTTGTCTAAACACTCCAAATTCATCCCGAACTCTTACAATTAGTCAAATGCATTCGATTGTCACACATGTTGACCCCAGAAACACAAACAAAGCTGTTTACTGCTTTTCACCAATGTTTTCACGGTTTTAGCCTGTTTTCTCGGTTTAAGCCTGTTTTGGAACAAAATAGGTATAAGTGTTGTCTAAACACTCCAAATTAAACCCGAACTCTTAAAATAAGTCAAACGCATTAGATTGTTGCATACTTTCACCCTAGAAAGAGTAACATAGCTGTTTACTGCTTTAAATCAATGTTTTCTCGTTTTAAGCCTATTTTGGAACAAAATAGGTATAAGTGTTGTCTAAACACTCAAAATTAAACCCGAACTCTTATAATTATTCAAACGCATTAGATTGTTACATATTTTCACCCTAGAAAGAGTAATATAGCTGTTTACTGCTATAAATCAATGTTTTCTCGGGTTTAGCCTGTTTCGGGACAAAATGGGTATAATTGTTGTCTAAACACTCCAAATTCATCCCGAACTCTTACAACTAGTCAAATGCATTCGATTGTCACAAATGTTAACCCCAGAAACACAAACAAAGCTGTTTACTGCTTTTCATCAATGTTTTCGCCGTTATAGCCTGTTTTCTCGTTTTAAGCCTATTTTAGAACAAAATAGGTAAAAGTGTTGTCTAAACACTCCAAATTAAACCCGAACTCTTATAATTATTCAAACGCATTAGATTGTTACATATTTCACCCTAGAAAGAGTAACATAGCTGTTTACTGCTTTAAATCAATGTTTTCTCGGGTTTAGCCTGTTTCGGGACAAAATGGGTATAATTGTTGTCTAAACACTCCAAATTCATCCCGAACTCTTACAATTAGTTAAATGCATTGGATTGTCACACATTTTTACACTAGAAACACAAACAAAGCTTTTTTCTGCTTCGAATTAATGTTTTCTCGATTTTAGCCTGTTTTCTCGTTTTAAGCCTATTTTGGAACAAAATAGGTATAAGTGCTGTCTAAACACTCCAAATTAAACCCGAACTCTTATAAATAGTCAAACGCATTAGATTGTTGCATATTTTCACCCTAGAAAGAGTAACATAACTGTTTACTCCTTTAAATCAATGTTTTCTCGGTTTTAGCCTGTTTTGGGACAAAATGGGTATAATTGTTGTGTAAACACTCCAAATTCCTCCCGAACTCTTACAAATAGTTAAATGCATTGGATTGTCACAAATTTTGACACTAGAAACACAAACAAAGCTGTTTACTGCTTCGAGTTAATGTTTTCTCGGTTTTAGCCTGTTTTCTCGTTTTAAGCCTATTTTGGAACAAAATAGGTATAAGTGTTGTCTAAACACTCCAAATTAAACCCGAACTCTTATAATTATTCAAACGCATTAGATTGTTACATATTTTCACCCTAGAAAGAGTAACATAGCTGTTTACTGCTATAAATCAATGTTTTCTCGGGTTTAGCCTGTTCCGGGACAAAATGGGTATAATTGTTGTCTAAACACTCCAAATTCATCCCGAACTCTTACAATTAGTCAAATGCATTCGATTGTCACACATGTTAACCCCAGAAACACAAACAAAGCTGTTTACTGCTTTTCATCAATGTTTTCGCGGTTTTCGCCTGTTTTCTCGTTTTAAGCCTATTTTGGAACAAAATAGGTATAAGTGTTGTCTAAACACTCCAAATTAAACCCGAACTCTTATAATTATTCAAACGCATTAGAATGTTACATATTTTTACCCTAGAAAGAGTAACATAGCTGTTTACTGCTTTAAATCAATTTTTTTTCGGGTTTAGCCTGTTTCGGGACAAAATGAGTATAATTGTTGTCTAAACACTCCAAATTCATCCCGAACTCTTACAATTAGTCAAATGCATTCGATTGTCACACATGTTAACCCCAGAAACACAAACAAAGCTGTTTACTGCTTTTCATCAATGTTTTCGCGGTTTTCGCCTGTTTTCTCGTTTTAAGCCTATTTTGGAACAAAATAGGTATAAGTGTTGTCTAAACACTCCAAATTAAACCCGAACTCTTATAATTATTCAAACGCATTAGAATGTTACATATTTTTACCCTAGAAAGAGTAACATAGCTGTTTACTGCTTTAAATCAATGTTTTTTCGGGTTTAGCCTTTTTCGGGACAAAATGGGTATAATTGTTGTCTAAACACTCCAAATTCATCCCGAACTCTTACAATTAGTCAAATGCATTCGATTGTCACACATGTTAACCCCAGAAACACAAACAAAGCTGTTTACTGCTTTTCATCAATGTTTTCGCGGTTTTCGCCTGTTTTCTCGTTTTAAGCCTATTTTGGAACAAAATAGGTATAAGTGTTGTCTAAACACTCCAAATTAAACCCGAACTCTTATAATTATTTAAACGCATTAGAATGTTACATATTTTTACCCTAGAAAGAGTAACATAGCTGTTTACTGCTTTAAATCAATGTTTTTTCGGGTTTAGCCTTTTTCGGGACAAAATGGGTATAATTGTTGTCTAAACACTCCAAATTCATCCCGAACTCTTACAATTAGTCAAATGCATTCGATTGTCACACATGTTGACCCCAAAAACATAAACAAAGCTGTTTACTTCTTTTAATCAATGTTTTTGCGGTTTTAGCCTGTTTTCTCGTTTTAAGCCTGTTTTGGAACAACATAGGTGTAAGTGTTGTCTAAACACTCCAAATTAAACCCGAACTCTTATAATTATTCAAACGCATTAGATTGTTACATATTTTCACCCTAGAAAGAGTAACATAGCTGTTTACTGCTATAAATCAATGTTTTCTCGGGTTTAGCCTGTTTCGGGACAAAATGGGTATAATTGTTGTCTAAACACTCCAAATTCATCCCGAACTCTTACAATTAGTCAAATGCATTCGATTGTCACACATGTTAACCCCAGAAACACAAACAAAGCTGTTTACTGCTTTTCATCAATGTTTTCGCGGTTTTAGCCTGTTTTCTCGTTTTAAGCCTATTTTGCAACAAAATAGGTATAAGTGTTGACTAAAGACTCCAAATTAAACCCGAACTCTTATAATTATTCAAACGCATTAGAATGTTACATATTTTCACCCTAGAAAGAGTAACATAGCTGTTTACTGCTTTAAATCAATGTTTTCTCGGGTTTAGCCTTTTTCGGGACAAAATGGGTATAATTGTTGTCTAAACACTCCAAATTCATCCCGAACTCTTACAATTAGTCAAATGCATTCGATTGTCACACATGTTGACCCCAAAAACATAAACAAAGCTGTTTACTGCTTTTAATCAATGTTTTTGCGGTTTTAGCCTGTTTTCTCGTTTTAAGCCTGTTTTGGAACAACATAGGTGTAAGTGTTGTCTAAACACTCCAAATTAAACCCGAACTCTTATAATTATTCAAACGCATTAGATTGTTACATATTTTCACCCTAGAAAGAGTAACATAGCTGTTTACTGCTATAAATCAATGTTTTCTCGGGTTTAGCCTGTTTCGGGACAAAATGGGTATAATTGTTGTCTAAACACTCCAAATTCATCCCGAACTCTTACAATTAGTCAAATGCATTCGATTGTCACACATGTTAACCCCAGAAACACAAACAAAGCTGTTTACTGCTTTTCATCAATGTTTTCGCAGTTTTAGCCTGTTTTCTCGTTTTAAGCCTGTTTTGGAACAAAATAGGTATAAGTGTTGTCTAAACACTCCAAATTAAACCCGAACTCTTATAATTATTCAAACGCATTAGATTGTTACATATTTTCACCCTAGAAAGAGTAACATAGCTGTTTACTGCTTAAAATCAATGTTTTCTCGGGTTTAGCCTGTTTCGGGACAAAATGGGTATAATTGTTGTCTAAACACTCCAAATTCATCCCGAACTCTTACAATTAGTCAAATGCATTCGATTGTCACAAATGTTAACCCCAGAAACACAAACAAAGCTGTTTACTGCTTTTTATCAATGTTTTCGCCGTTATAGCCTGTTTTCTCGTTTTAAGCCTATTTTAGAACTATTGCCCATGGTACACTAGAGTCTTGAGGTGTCCGTACGGCCGTCCGTACACATACCATTGAGGCCGTCCGTACACATACCATTAAGGCCAAGGCCTATCAAGTGCAATGAGAAGAGATGAGGTTGGATTACATACCAAGGCCCATTAGAAGGATCTCGAAGAAGTTATGGAGCCGTTGGAGGATAAGGTCACGAGATAGTTTCCCTTAGGGAGACAAGGTCACGTCGCTATCACCCTTGGGATCAATCCCTTCTCTCTCTTTATGTCTCTATCTCCAAGTTGTCGAGTGTAATAGGTTGTTGCCCTAGTTTTTCTTCCTTATAAGGCTCTTAGCCGACATTGTAAACACACACACTAATAGTATCTAATCTTTCACAACACTCTCTCTACTCTACTTCTCTCAAACCTTGCTCTTACTTCCACTAAAACAACTTAAACCAACATGGTATCAGAGCAAGTTTGTCGATCTATGACTCTATAAAACCTTTCTCTTTACTTTTCTATCATTCTCTTTGATTCTACTCTCTTGTTCCACCCGTTCACTCTACTCACTATTCTATTTGCTATTCCACTCGCTACTCTACTTAACAATGGATAACAACAAGCCAATTGTTACTCCGGTGGTGCTCAAAGGAGCAAACTACTTGTTGTGGAAGAGAACCACAAAGACCGCACTCAGTGGCCGAGGACTTTGGATCCACGTTGAAACGGACCAACTCCCCAAGAAAGCCACTAAGGAGGACGGTAAAGAAGAAAAGGAAAAAGACAAGGAGGCTGATATAGAGAAGGAAGTCAAATGGTTCCAAGAAGATCAGACCGTGCTTGCCATTCTCCAAAACTCGTTAGACGCACCTATCCTTGAGGCCTATTCGTATTGTGAGACGGCCAAGGAGTTATGGGAGACGCTGGCGAACGTGTATGGGAACGTGACCAACTTGACTCTTGTGTTTGAAGTCAAGAAGGCGATTAACGGTCTCCATCAAGAAGACTTGGAGTTCACGAAGCATTTTGGGAAGTTTAGGTCATTATGGGCTGAGCTTGAGATGCTTCGACCGAGCACAATCGATTCAGCCATCCTCAACGAAAGAAAGGAGCAAGACAAGGTGTTTGGCCTTCTACTCACTCTTAACCCGGCGTTTAATGACCTAATCAAGCATATCCTCCGTGGAGACAAGCTGCCTACACTCGAGGACGTTTGTTCTCAAGTGCAAAAGGAACAAGGTTCCCTTGGTCTCTTTTGTGGAAAGGAAGACTTGGCTACCGTGAACAAAGGTGTCTACAAGCACGACGACCGGAGAGTGACCGTATGTGACCACTGCAAAAAGAAGGGACATGTGAAAGACAAGTGCTGGATCCTTCACCCTCACCTCAAGCCAGCCAAGTTCAAGGCGCATCTCTCACATGAAGGGCCAAGCGGTCAAGGTTCCGGTGCAGCAAACCAAGGCGGCGCGGCGGCTACGGCTATGGCGGCCTCGCTTGGTGATCTTGTGAGGAAATCCGACCTGGAGGCCCTCATCAAATCCATTACCGCACTAAAGGATTCCGGTACCACCTTCTTTGCCTCACAGCCTAGTAAAACGCTTGTTGTAGACTCGGGTGCTTCTCACCACATGATAAGTAACCCTAGTCTTATACACAACATAAAACCGGCTGTAGGGAATGTTATTATTGCAAATGGAGATAGAATACCAGTTAAAGGTGTAGGAGACTTAAAATTGTTTGATAAGGACTCAAAAGCCTTCTTTATGCCTACATTCACTTCTAATCTCTTATCAGTTAAGCGAGCTACAACTGATTTAAATTGCTATACTATCTTCGGCCCTAACAGTGTGCATTTTCAGGATATTAAGACTGGAAAGGTTCTTGGAGAAGGAGATGCTAAAGGAGATCTCTATGTTCTAAAGAAAACCTCATCAAGTCCATCTAATTTGTTTTCCCTTAGTTCAAATCTTAGTAGTATTTCTAGTGATGTGTGGCATGCTAGACTAGGCCATCCTCACTCTAGAGCATTTGAATTAATGTTGCCTAATGTTTCCTTTGATAATTCAAGTTGTGAACCTTGTATTCTTGGTAAACATTGCAAGTCTATTTTTCCTAAATCAACTACTATTTATGAACATTGCTTTGATTTAGTACATTCTGATGTTTGGACTTCACCTTGCCTATCTAGAGACAATAACAAGTATTTTGTGACCTTTATTGATGAAAAATCAAAGTACACTTGGCTTACCATGTTACCATCTAAAGATAGAGTCTATGATGCATTTGTTAACTTTCAGAACTATGTTACTAACCATTTCAATACTAAAATAAAGGTACTAAGGTCAGACAATGGAGGAGAATACACAAGCCACAAACTTAAAGCCCATTTGTCCAAACACGGCATACTACAACAAACTAGTTGTCCTTATACACCTCAGCAAAACGGTGTGGCCGAGAGAAAGAACCGGCACCTTATGGAAGTGGCGAGATCGATGATGTTTCAAACCAATGTCACCAAACGCTTCTGGGGAGACGCCGTAATGACAGCTTGTTACCTGATCAATAGGACTCCCACCAAAGTCTTACAAGACAAATCACCATATGAGGTACTGAATCAAATTAAACCCTCACTGGATCACTTACGCGTTTTCGGGTGTGTATGTTTTGTTTTGGTTCCAGGTGAACAAAGAACTAAACTCGATGCCAAGAGCACCAAATGTATGTTCATCGGCTATTCATCGAGTCAAAAAGGCTACAAATGCTATGATCCGACCACTGGCCGCGTACTTATCTCCCGAGACGTGAAGTTCCTTGAACAAGAAGGATACTATGAGACAAAGGATTGGGAAAGCCTAAAAGACCTCTCTCAATCCAACTCTGATCGTGCAGCAAACCTACGGTTTCTCCTGAATCATCTCGGCATCACAACACCATCAAGCCATATGGACCAGGCTCATCCTGCTCCGAGTCCGCATGAACCGATAGTGAGTTCTATACCAACCGAGAACGAGGAAGGTCAAGGAACTGCTTCCGAGCCACTTGTTCTTCCGACCAATGAACCTCTTGCTGAGCCAAACCAGGTGGATAGTGATCACACAAATTCTGACATCGATGCCCCCTCACAGGAATCGACCGCCGTTTTCCCTCGGCGAAGTGAACGTCTTAAATTTCATCCGTCGACTTGGAAAGAGAAACGGGTTTACTACAATAATCAGGCGGTGGCTCACCCAATCCAAGCTATATGTTCACTTGACCTTGTTCCTCAAGACCATGCCGCATTTCTCACCAAGATTGATGCTCAGTTCGTCCCTCAAACCTACGATGAGGCTAAAGAACACAAGGAGTGGCTAGCGGCTGTTGATAATGAGACCGGTGCAATGATCCGTAATCATACTTGGGACGAGGCTGAGCTTCCGCAAGGGAAGAAGGCGGTCAGCTCCAAATGGGTCTTCACAATTAAGTATATGAGCAATGGTGATGTGGAGCGCTATAAGGCTCGTCTTGTTGCTCGCGGTTTTACACAAACCTATGGCGATGATTACACGGATACGTTTGCTCCGGTCGCCAAGCTCCACACCGTCCGTGTTGTTCTCTCTCTTGCTACGAACTTCTCGTGGGACTTGTGGCAGATGGACGTCAAAAATGCCTTTCTTCAGGGGCAGCTCGAAGAAGAGGTCTACATGCATCCTCCCCCGGGCTTGGAGAACATAGTCGCTCCGGGCAACGTTCTTCGTCTCCGCAAGGCTATCTACAGCTTGAAACAATCCCCTCGGGCGTGGTATCATAAACTTAGTTCTACGCTTCGTACCAACGGCTTTAGGCGATCAGAAGCGGACCACACCTTGTTTACTCTCCGTACTGCCGGTGGTCGCGTGGTGGTCCTTGTTTATGTTGATGATATAATCATCACCGGTGATGATAAAGATGGAATCTCTACCACTAAGGCCCTTCTTCACTTCGCGTTTGACATCAAGGACCTTGGCGAACTCAAATATTTCCTTGGGATAGAAATCTCTCGATCTCCAGAAGGGCTGTTCCTCTCTCAACGCAAGTATACGCTGGATTTACTCAAAGAAACTGGTAAACTTGGCGCTAAACCAGTCTCTACGCCACTTGAAGAGGGTTACCAGGTCAAGCGAAAGGGGGAGATGAAGAAATCACCAAATGCTCAGGTGAACAAGTTGGCTGAGCCATATGAGGATGTGGGGAGATATCGTAGGTTGGTAGGGAAGTTGATCTATCTCACCATCACAAGACCGGATCTTTGCTATGCCGTGAATCAAGTTAGTCAACATATGCAAGCACCAACAAACTTCGATTGGAACACGGTAGAAAGGATCCTTTGTTACCTTAAAGGGAGCCCTGGCCGAGGCATTTGGATGGGAAAGAACAACAACACTGAGCTCGTTGGCTATTGTGACGCGGACTATGCGGGTGATACAACCAATAGGAAATCCACAACAGGGTATTGCACATTCGTTGGAGGGAACCTAGTAACTTGGAAGTCGAAGAAACAGAAAGTTGTGTCTCAATCAAGTGCCGAGTCGGAATATAGGGCCATGAAGAAGCTCACTAACGAGCTTACATGGCTCAAAGGCCTCCTCAAGGACCTTGGAGTGGAGACTGACCAACCGATTACTATGCATTGTGACAACAAGGCGGCAATACACATAGCAACCAACTCGGTCTTCCATGAAAGAACGAAGCATATCGAGGTAGATTGCCATAAGGTGCGAGAGAAGATTGAAGAAGGTGTAGTCTTACCGTGTTACACACCAAGCAAAGACCAATTGGCGGACATCTTCACAAAGGCCACTAGTCCACAAATTTGCGAATACATCACTAGCAAGCTTGGACTAGTAGATCCTACACACCCATGAGAAACTCCTCTAATCCGTAGGGATCATACTCTTTTTCTTAATATGGTTTTGTCCCATGTGGTTTTCTATGTTAAGGTTTTTAACGAGGTGATTCCTTGCGGGTTCCAAGCTTAGCCGTTCCACTTGGCTAAGCTTGAGGGGGAATATTGCCCATGGTACACTAGAGTCTTGAGGTGTCCGTATGGCCGTCCGTACACATACCATTGAGGCCGTCCGTACACATACCATTAAGGCCAAGGCCTATCAAGTGCAATGAGAAGAGATGAGGTTGGATTACATACCAAGGCCCATTAGAAGGATCTCGAAGAAGTTATGGAGCCGTTGGAGGATAAGGTAACGAGATAGTTTCCCTTAGGGAGACAAGGTCACGTCGCTATCACCCTTGGGATCAATCCCTTCTCTCTCTTTATGTCTCTATCTCCAAGTTGTCGAGTGTAATAGGTTGTTGCCCTAGTTTTTCTTCCTTATAAGGCTCTTAGCCGACATTGTAAACACACACACTAATAGTATCTACTCTTTCACAACACTCTCTCTACTCTACTTCTCTCAAACCTTGCTCTTACTTCCACTAAAACAACTTAAACCAACAAGAACAAAATAGGTAAAAGTGTTGTCTAAACACTCCAAATTAAACCCGAACTCTTATAATTATTCAAACGCATTAGATTGTTACATATTTTCACCCTAGAAAGAGTAACATAGCTGTTTACTGCTTTAAATCAATGTTTTCTCGGGTTTAGCCTGTTTCGGGACAAAATGGGTATAATTGTTGTCTAAACACTCCAAATTCATCCCGAACTCTTACAATTAGTTAAATGCATTGGATTGTCACACATTTTTATACTAGAAACACAAACAAAGCTTTTTTCTGCTTCGAATTAATGTTTTCTCGATTTTAGCATGTTTTCTCGTTTTAAGCCTATTTTGGAACAAAATAGGTATAAGTGTTGTCTAAACACTCCAAATTAAACCCGAACTCTTATAAATAGTCAAACGCATTAGATTGTTGCATATTTTCACCCTAGAAAGAGTAACATAACTGTTTACTCCTTTAAATCAATGTTTTCTCGGTTTTAGCCTGTTTTGGGACAAAATGGGTATAATTGTTGTGTAAACACTCCAAATTCCTCCCGAACTCTTACAAATAGTTAAATGCATTGGATTGTCACAAATTTTGACACTAGAAACACAAACAAAGCTGTTTACTGCTTCGAGTTAATGTTTTCTCGGTTTTAGTGTGTTTTCTCGTTTTCAGCCTATTTTGGAACAAAATAGGTATAAGTGTTGTCTAAACACTCCAAATTAAACCCGAACTCTTATAATTATTCAAACGCATTACATTGTTACATATTTTCACCCTAGAAAGAGTAACATAGCTGTTTACTGCTATAAATCAATGTTTTCTCGGGTTTAGCCTGTTCCGGGACAAAATGGATATAATTGTTGTCTAAACACTCCAAATTCATCCCGAACTCTTACAATTAGTCAAATGCATTCGATTGTCACACATGTTAACCCCAGAAACACAAACAAAGCTGTTTACTGCTTTTCATCAATGTTTTCGCGGTTTTAGCCTGTTTTCTCGTTTTAAGCCTATTTTGGAACAAAATATATTTTGGAACAAAATAGGTATAAGTGTTGTGTAAACACTCCAAATTAAACTCGAACTCTTATAATTATTCAAACGCATTAGATTGTTATATATTTTCACCCTAGAAAGAGTAAAATAGCTGTTTACTGCTTTAAATCAATGTTTTCTCGGGTTTAGCCTGTTTCGGGACAAAATGGGTATAATTGTTGTCTAAACACTCCAAATTCATCCCGAACTCTTACAATTAGTCAAATGCATTCGATTGTCACACATGTTAACCCCAGAAACACAAACAAAGCTGTTTACTGCTTTTCATCAATGTTTTCGCGGTTTTAGCCTGTTTTCTCGTTTTAAGCCTATTTTGGAACAAAATAGGTATAAGTGATGTCTAAACACTCCAAATTAAACCTGAACTCTTATAATTATTCAAACGCATTAGAATGTTACATATTTTCACCCTAGAAAGAGTAACATAGCTGTTTACTGCTTTAAATCAATGTTTTCTCGGGTTTAGCCTTTTTCGGGACAAAATGGGTATAATTGTTGTCTAAACACTCCAAATTCATCCGAACTCTTACAATTAGTCAAATGCATTCGATTGTCACACATGTTGACCCCAGAAACACAAACAAAGCTGTTTACTGCTTTTAATCAATGTTTTCGCAGTTTTAGCCTGTTTTCTAGTTTTAAGCCTGTTTTTGGAACAAAATAGGTATTAGTGTTGTCTAAACACTCCAAATTAAACCTGAACTCTTATAATTAGTCAAACGCATTAGATTGTTGCATATTTTCACCCTAGAAAGAGTAACATAGCTTTTTAGTGCTTTAAATCAATGTTTTCTTGGGTTTAGCCTGTTTCGGGACAAAATGAGTATAAATGTTGTCTAAACACTCCAAATTCATCCCGAACTCTTACAATTAGTCAAATGCATTCGATTGTCACACATGTTGACCCCAGAAACACAAACAAAGCTGTTTACTGCTTTTAACCAATGTTATTGCGGTTTTAGCCTGTTTTCTCGTTTTAAGCCTGTTTTGGAACAACATAGGTGTAAGTGTTGTCTAAACACTCCAAATTAAACCCGAACTCTTATAATTAGTCAAACGCATTAGATTGTTGCATATTTTCACCCTAGAAAGAGTAACATAGCTGTTTACTGCTTTAAATCAATGTTTTCTCGGGTTTAGCCTGTTTCGGGACAAAATGAGTATAATTGTTGTCTAAACTCTCCAAATTCATCCCGAACTCTTACAATTAGTCAAATGCATTCGATTGTCACACATGTTGACCCCAGAAACACAAACAAAGCTGTTTACTGCTTTTAATCAATGTTTTCGCAGTTTTAACCTGTTTTCTCGTTTTAAGCCTGTTTTTGGAACAAAATAGGTATTAGTGTTGTCTAAACACTCCAAATTAAACCTGAACTCTTATAATTAGTCAAACGCATTAGATTGTTGCATATTTTCACCCTAGAAAGAGTAACATAGCTGTTTACTGCTTTAAATCAATGTTTTCTTGGGTTTAGCCTGTTTCGGGACAAAATGAGTATAAATGTTGTCTAAACACTCCAAATTCATCCCGAACTCTTACAATTAGTCAAATGCATTCGATTGTCACACATGTTGACCCCAGAAACACAAACAAAGCTGTTTACTGCTTTTAACCAATGTTTTCACGGTTTTAGCCTGTTTTCTCGGTTTAAGCCTGTTTTGGAAAAAAATAGGTATAAGTGTTGTCTAAACACTCCAAATTAAACCCGAACTCTTAAAATAAGTCAAACGCATTAGATTGTTGCATACTTTCACCCTAGAAAGAGTAACATAGCTGTTTACTGCTTTAAATCAATGTTTTCTCGTTTTAAGCCTATTTTGGAACAAAATAGGTATAAGTGTTGTCTAAACACTCCAAATTAAACCCGAACTCTTATAATTATTCAAACGCATTAGATTGTTACATATTTTCACCCTAGAAAGAGTAACATAGCTGTTTACTGCTTTAAATCAATGTTTTCTCGGGTTTAGCCTGTTTCGGGACAAAATGGGTATAATTGTTGTCTAAACACTCCAAATTCATCCCGAACTCTTACAATTAGTCAAATGCATTCGATTGTAACACATGTTAACCCCAGAAACACAAACAAAGCTGTTTACTGCTTTTCATCAATGTTTTCGCGGTTTTAGCCTGTTTTCTCGTTTTAAGCTTGTTTTGGAACAACATAGGTGTAAGTGTTGTCTAAACACTCCAAATTAAACCCGAACGCTTATAATTAGTCAAACGCATTAGATTGTTGCATAATTTCACCCTAGAAAGAGTAACATAGCTGTTTACTGCTTTAAATCAATGTTTTCTCTGTTTTAGCCTATTTTGGGACAAAATGGGTATAATTGTTGTCTAAACACTCCAAATTCCTTCCGAACTCTTACCAATAGTTAAATGCATTGGATTGTCACACATTTTTACACTAGAAACACAAACAAAGCTGTTTACTGCTTCGAGTTAATGTTTTCTCGGTTTTAGCCTGTTTTCTCGTTTTAAGCCTATTTTGGAACAAAATTGGTATAAGTGTTGTCTAAACACTCCAAATTAAACTCAAACTCTTGTAATTATTCAAACGCATTAGATTGTTACATATTTTCACCCTAGAAAGAGTAACATAGCTGTTTACTGCTATAAATCAATGTTTTCTCGGGTTTAGCCTGTTCCGGGACAAAATGGGTATAATTGTTGTCTAAACACTCCAAATTCATCCCGAACTCTTACAATTAGTCAAATGCATTCGATTGTCACACATGTTAACCCCAGAAACACAAACAAAGCTGTTTACTGCTTTTCATCAATGTTTTCGCGGTTTTAGCCTGTTTTCTCGTTTTAAGCCTATTTTGTAGATTGTTACATATTTTCACCCTAGAAAGAGTAACATAGCTGTTTACTGCTTTAAATCAATGTTTTCTCGGGTTTAGCCTGTTTCGAGACAAAATGGGTATAATTGTTGTCTAAGCACTCCAAATTCATCCCGAACTCTTACAATTAGTCAAATGCATTCGATTGTCACACATGTTAACCCCAGAAACACAAACAAAGCTGTTTACTGCTTTTCATCAATGTTTTCGCGGTTTTAGCCTGTTTTCTCGTTTTAAGCCTATTTTGGAACAAAATAGGTATAAGTGTTGTCTAAACACTCCAAATTAAACCCGAACTCTTATAATTACTCAAACGCATTAGAATGTTACATATTTTCACCCTAGAAAGAGTAACATAGCTGTTTACTGCTTTAAATCAATGTTTTATCGGGTTTAGCCTGTTTCGGGACAAAATGGGTATAATTGTTGTCTAAACACTCCAAATTCATCCCGAACTCTTACAATTAGTCAAATGCATTCGATTGTCACATATGTTGACCCCAAAAACATAAACAAAGCTGTTTACTGCTTTTCATCAATGTTTTTGCGGTTTTAGCCTGTTTTCTCGTTTTAAGCCTGTTTTGGAACAACATAGGTGTAAGTGTTGTCTAAACACTCTAAATTAAACCCGAACTCTTATAATTAGTCAAACGCATTAGATTGTTGCATATTTTCACCCTAGAAAGAGTAACGTAGCTGTTTACTGCCTTAAATCAATGTTTTCTCGGGTTTAGCCTGTTTCGGGACAAAATGAGTATAATTGTTGTCTAAACTCTCCAAATTCATCCCGAACTCTTACAATTAGTCAAATGCATTCGATTGTCACACATGTTGACCCCAGAAACACAAACAAAGCTTTTTTCTGCTTTTAATCAATGTTTTCGCAGTTTTAGCCTGTTTTCTCGTTTTAAGCCTGTTTTGGAACAAAATAGGTATAAGTGTTGTCTAAACACTCCAAATTAAACCCGAACGCTTATAATTAGTCAAACGCATTAGATTGTTGCATAATTTCACCCTAGAAAGAGTAACATAGCTGTTTACTGCTTTAAATCAATGTTTTCTCTGTTTTAGCCTGTTTTGGGACAAAATGGGTATAATTGTTGTCTAAACACTCCAAATTCCTTCCGAACTCTTACCAATAGGTAAATGCATTGGATTGTCACACATTTTTACACTAGAAACACAAACAAAGCTGTTTACTGCTTCGAGTTAATGTTTTCTCGGTTTTAGCCTGTTTTCTCGTTTTAAGCCTATTTTGGAACAAAATAGGTATAAGTGTTGTCTAAACACTCCAAATTAAACCCAAACTCTTGTAATTATTCAAACGCATTAGATTGTTACATATTTTCACCCTAGAAAGAGTAACATAGCTGTTTACTGCTATAAATCAATGTTTTCTCGGGTTTAGCCTGTTCCGGGACAAAATGGGTATAATTGTTGTCTAAACACTCCAAATTCATCCCGAACACTTACAATTAGTCAAATGCATTCGATTGTCACACATGTTAACCCCAGAAACACAAACAAAGCTGTTTACTACTTTTCATCAATGTTTTCGCGGTTTTAGCCTGTTTTCTCGTTTTAAGCCTATTTTGGAACAAAATAGGTATAAGTGTTGTCTAAACACTCCAAATTAAACCCGAACTCTTATAATTATTCAAAGGCATTAGATTGTTACATATTTTCACCCTAGAAACAGTAACATAGCTGTTTACTGCTTTAAATCAATGTTTTCTCGGGTTTAGCCTGTTTCGGGACAAAATGGGTATAATTGTTGTCTAAACACTCCAAATTCATCCCGAACTCTTACAATTAGTCAAATGCATTCGATTGTAACACATGTTAACCCCAGAAACACAAACAAAGCTGTTTACTGCTTTTCATCAATGTTTTCGCGGTTTTAGCCTGTTTTCTCGTTTTAAGCTTGTTTTGGAACAACATAGGTGTAAGTGTTGTCTAAACACTCCAAATTAAACCCGAACTCTTATAATTAGTCAAACGCATTAGATTTTTGCATATTTTCACCCTAGAAAGAGTAACATAGCTGTTTACTGCTTTAAATCAATGTTTTCTCGGGCTTAGCCTGTTTCGGGACAAAATGAGTATAATTGTTGTCTAAACTCTCCAAATTCATCCCGAACTCTTACAATTAGTCAAATGCATTCGATTGTCACACATGTTAACCCCAGAAACACAAACAAAGCTGTTTACTGCTTTTCATCAATGTTTTCGCGGTTTTAGCCTGTTTTCTCGTTTTAAGCCTATTTTGTAGATTGTTACATATTTTCACCCTAGAAAGAGTAACATAGCTGTTTACTGCTATAAATCAATGTTTTCTCGGGTTTAGCCTGTTCCGGGACAAAATGGGTATAATTGTTGTCTAAACACTCCAAATTCATCCCGAACTCTTACAATTAGTCAAATGCATTCGATTGTCACACATGTTAACCCCAGAAACACAAACAAAGCTGTTTACTACTTTGCATCAATGTTTTCGCGGTTTTAGCCTGTTTTCTCGTTTTAAGCCTATTTTGGAACAACATAGGTGTAAGTGTTGTCTAAACACTCCAAATTAAACCCGAACTCTTATAATTAGTCAAACGCATTAGATTGTTGCATAATTTCACCCTAGAAAGAGTAACATAGCTGTTTACTGCTTTAAATCAATGTTTTCTCTGTTTTAGCCTGTTTTGGGACAAAATGGGTATAATTGTTGTCTAAACACTCCAAATTCCTTCCGAACTCTTACAAATAGTTAAATGCATTGGATTGTCACACATTTTAACCCCAGAAACACAAACAAAGCTGTTTACTGCTTTTCATCAATGTTTTCGCGGTTTTAGCCTGTTTTCTCGTTTTAAGCTTGTTTTGGAACAACATAGGTGTAAGTGTTGTCTAAACACTCCAAATTAAACCCGAACTCTTATAATTAGTCAAACGCATTAGATTTTTGCATATTTTCACCCTAGAAAGAGTAACATAGCTGTTTACTGCTTTAAATCAATGTTTTCTCGGGCTTAGCCTGTTTCGGGACAAAATGAGTATAATTGTTGTCTAAACTCTCCAAATTCATCCCGAACTCTTACAATTAGTCAAATGCATTCGATTGTCACACATGTTAACCCCAGAAACACAAACAAAGCTGTTTACTGCTTTTCATCAATGTTTTCGCGGTTTTAGCCTGTTTTCTCGTTTTAAGCCTATTTTGTAGATTGTTACATATTTTCACCCTAGAAAGAGTAACATAGCTGTTTACTGCTATAAATCAATGTTTTCTCGGGTTTAGCCTGTTCCGGGACAAAATGGGTATAATTGTTGTCTAAACACTCCAAATTCATCCCGAACTCTTACAATTAGTCAAATGCATTCGATTGTCACACATGTTAACCCCAGAAACACAAACAAAGCTGTTTACTACTTTTCATCAATGTTTTCGCGGTTTTAGCCTGTTTTCTCGTTTTAAGCCTATTTTGGAACAAAATAGGTATAAGTGTTGTCTAAACACTCCAAATTAAACCCGAACTCTTATAATTATTCAAAGGCATTAGATTGTTACATATTTTCACCCTAGAAAGAGTAACATAGCTGTTTACTGCTTTAAATCAATGTTTTCTCGGGTTTAGCCTGTTTCGGGACAAAATGGGTATAATTGTTGTCTAAACACTCCAAATTCATCCCGAACTCTTACAATTAGTCAAATGCATTCGATTGTCACACATGTTAACCCCAGAAACACAAACAAAGCTTTTTTCTGCTTCGAATTAATGTTTTCTCGATTTTAGCCTGTTTTCTCGTTTTAAGCCTATTTTGGAACAAAATAGGTATAAGTGTTGTCTAAACACTCCAAATTAAACCCGAACTCTTTAAATAGTCAAACGCATTAGATTGTTGCATATTTTCACCCTAGAAAGAGTAACATAACTGTTTACTGCTTTAAATCAATGTTTTCTCGGTTTTAGCCTCTTTTGGGACAAAATGGGTATAATTGTTGTGTAAACACTCCAAATTCCTCCCGAACTCTTACAAATAGTTAAATGCATTGGATTGTCACACATTTTGACACTAGAAACACAAACAAAGCTGTTTACTGCTTCGAGTTAATGTTTTCTCGGTTTTAGCCTGTTTTCTCGTTTTAAGCCTATTTTGGAACAAAATAGGTATAAGTGTTGTCTAAACACTCCAAATTAAACCCGAACTCTTATAATTATTCAAACGCATTAGATTGTTACATATTTTCACCCTAGAAAGAGTAACATAGCTGTTTACTGCTATAAATCAATGTTTTCTCGGGTTTAGCCTGTTCCGGGACAAAATGGGTATAATTGTTGTCTAAACACTCCAAATTCATCCCGAACTCTTACAATTAGTCAAATGCATTCGATTGTCACACATGTTAACCCCAGAAACACAAACAAAGCTGTTTACTGCTTTTCATCAATGTTTTCGCGGTTTTAGCCTGTTTTCTCGTTTTAAGCCTATTTTGTAGATTGTTACATATTTTCACCCTAGAAAGAGTAACATAGCTGTTTACTGCTTTAAATCAATGTTTTCTCGGGTTTAGCCTGTTTCGGGACAAAATGGGTATAATTGTTGTCTAAACCCTCCAAATTCATCCCGAACTCTTACAATTAGTCAAATGCATTCGATTGTCACACATGTTAACCCCAGAAACACAAACAAAGCTGTTTACTGCTTTTCATCAATGTTTTCGCGGTTTTAGCCTGTTTTCTCGTTTTAAGCCTATTTTGGAACAAAATAGGTATAAGTGTTGTCTAAACACTCCAAATTAAACCCGACTCTTATAATTATTCAAACGCATTAGATTGTTGCATATTTTCACCCTAGAAAGAGTAAGATAGCTGTTTACTGCTTTAAATCAATGTTTTCTCGGGTTTAGCCTGTTTCGGGACAAAATGGGTATAATTGTTGTCTAAACACTCCAAATTCATCCCGAACTCTTACAATTAGTCAAATGCATTCGATTGTCACACATGTTAACCCCAGAAACACAAACAAAGCTTTTTTCTGCTTCGAATTAATGTTTTCTCGATTTTAGCCTGTTTTCTCGTTTTAAGCCTATTTTGGAACAAAATAGGTATAAGTGTTGTCTAAACACTCCAAATTAAACCCGAACTCTTTAAATAGTCAAACGCATTAGATTGTTGCATATTTTCACCCTAGAAAGAGTAACATAACTGTTTACTGCTTTAAATCAATGTTTTCTCGGTTTTAGCCTGTTTTGGGACAAAATGGGTATAATTGTTGTGTAAACACTCCAAATTCCTCCCGAACTCTTACAAATAGTTAAATGCATTGGATTGTCACACATTTTGACACTAGAAACACAAACAAAGCTGTTTACTGCTTCGAGTTAATGTTTTCTCGGTTTTAGCCTGTTTTCTCGTTTTAAGCCTATTTTGGAACAAAATAGGTATAAGTGTTGTCTAAACACTCCAAATTAAACCCGAACTCTTATAATTATTCAAACGCATTAGATTGTTACATATTTTCACCCTAGAAAGAGTAACATAGCTGTTTACTGCTATAAATCAATGTTTTCTAGGGTTTAGCCTGTTCCGGGACAAAATGGGTATAATTGTTGTCTAAACACTCCAAATACATCCCGAACTCTTACAATTAGTCAAATGCATTCGATTGTCACACATGTTGACCCCAGAAACACAAACAAAGCTGTTTACTGCTTTTAATCAATGTTTTCGCAGTTTTAGCATGTTTTCTCGTTTTAAGCCTGTTTTGGAACAAAATAGGTATAAGTGTTGTCTAAACACTCCAAATTAAACCCGAACGCTTATAATTAGTCAAACGCATTAGATTGTTGCATAATTTCACCCTAGAAAGAGTAACATAGCTGTTTACTGCTTTAAATCAATGTTTTCTCTGTTTTAGCCTGTTTTGGGACAAAATGGGTATAATTGTTGTCTAAACACTCCAAATTCCTTCCGAACTCTTACAAATAGTTAAATGCATTGGATTGTCACACATTTTTACACTAGAAACACAAACAAAGCTGTTTACTGCTTCGAGTTAATGTTTTCTCGGTTTTAGCCTGTTTTCTCGTTTTAAGCCTATTTTGGAACAAAATAGGTATAAGTGTTGTCTAAACACTCCAAATTAAACCCAAACTCTTGTAATTATTCAAACGCATTAGATTGTTACATATTTTCACCCTAGAAAGAGTAACATAGCTGTTTACTGCTATAAATCAATGTTTTCTCGGGTTTAGCCTGTTCCGGGACAAAATGGGTATAATTGTTGTCTAAACACTCCAAATTCATCCCGAACTCTTACAATTAGTCAAATTCATTCGATTGTCACACATGTTAACCCCAGAAACACAAACAAAGCTGTTTACTGCTTTTCATCAATGTTTTCGCGGTTTTAGCCTGTTTTCTCGTTTTAAGCCTATTTTGTAGATTGTTACATATTTTCACCCTAGAAAGAGTAACATAGCTGTTTACTGCTTTAAATCAATGTTTTATCGGGTTTAGCCTGTTTCGGGACAAAATGGGTATAATTGTTGTCTAAACACTCCAAATTCATCCCGAACTCTTACAATTAGTCAAATGCATTCGATTGTCACACATGTTGACCCCAGAAACACAAACAAAGCTGTTTCCTGCTTTTAATCAATGTTTTCGCGGTTTTAGCCTGTTTTCTCGTTTTAAGTCTGTTTTGGAACAAAATAGGTATAAGTGTTGTCTAAACACTCCAAATTAAACCCAAACTCTTATAATTAATCAAACGCATTAGATTGTTGCATATTTTCACCCTAGAAAGAGTAACATAGCTGTTTACTGCTTTAAATCAATGTTTTCTCGGGTTTAGCCAGTTTCGGGACAAAATAGTTATAATTGTTGTCTAAACACTCCAAATTCATCCCGAACTCTTACAATTAGTCAAATGCATTCGATTGTCACACATGTTGACCCCAGAAACACTAACAAAGCTGTTTCCTGCTTTTAATCAATGTTTTCGCGGTTTTAGCCTGTTTTCTCGTTTTAAGCCTATTTTGGAACAAAATAGGTATAAGTGTTGTCTAAACACTCCAAATTAAACCCGAACTCTTATAATTATTCAAACGCATTAGATTGTTACATATTTTCACCCTAGAAAGAGTAACATAGCTGTTTACTGCTATAAATCAATGTTTTCTCGGGTTTAGCCTGTTCCGGGACAAAATGGGTATAATTGTTGTCTAAACACTCCAAATTCATCCCGAACTCTTACAATTAGTCAAATGCATTCGATTGTCACACATGTTAACCCCAGAAACACAAACAAAGCTGTTTACTGCTTTTCATCAATGTTTTCGCGGTTTTAGCCTGTTTTCTCGTTTTAAGCCTATTTTGTAGATTGTTACATATTTTCACCCTAGAAAGAGTAACATAGCTGTTTACTGCTTTAAATCAATGTTTTCTCGGGTTTAGCCTGTTTCGGGACAAAATGGGTATAATTGTTGTCTAAACCCTCCAAATTCATCCCGAACTCTTACAATTAGTCAAATGCATTCGATTGTCACACATGTTAACCCCAGAAACACAAACAAAGCTGTTTACTGCTTTTCATCAATGTTTTCGCGGTTTTAGCCTGTTTTCTCGTTTTAAGCCTATTTTGGAACAAAATAGGTATAAGTGTTGTCTAAACACTCCAAATTAAACCCGACTCTTATAATTATTCAAACGCATTAGAATGTTACATATTTTCACCCTAGAAAGAGTAACATAGCTGTTTACTGCTTTAAATCAATGTTTTCTCGGGTTTAGCCTGTTTCGGGACAAAATGGGTATAATTGTTGTCTAAACACTCCAAATTCATCCCGAACTCTTACAATTAGTCAAATGCATTCGATTGTCACACATATTGACCCCAAAAACATAAACAAAGCTGTTTACTGCTTTTAATCAATGTTTTTGCGGTTTTAGCCTGTTTTCTCGTTTTAAGCTTGTTTTGGAACAACATAGGTGTAAGTGTTGTCTAAACACTCCATATTAAACCCGAACTCTTATCATTAGTCAAACGCATTAGATTGTTGCATATTTTCACCCTAGAAAGAGTAACATAGCTGTTTACTGCTTTAAATCAATGTTTTCTCGGGTTTAGCCTGTTTCGTGACAAAATGAGTATAATTGTTGTCTAAACTCTCCAAATTCATCCCGAACTCTTACAATTAGTCAAATGCATTCGATTGTCACACATGTTGACCCCAGAAACACAAACAAAGCTGTTTACTGCTTTTAATCAATGTTTTCGCAGTTTTAGCATGTTTTCTCGTTTTAAGCCTGTTTTGGAACAAAATAGGTATAAGTGTTGTCTAAACACTCCAAATTAAACCCGAACGCTTATAATTAGTCAAACGCATTAGATTGTTGCATAATTTCACCCTAGAAAGAGTAACATAGCTGTTTACTGCTTTAAATCAATGTTTTCTCTGTTTTAGCCTGTTTTGGGACAAAATGGGTATAATTGTTGTCTAAACACTCCAAATTCCTTCCGAACTCTTACAAATAGTTAAATGCATTGGATTGTCACACATTTTTACACTAGAAACACAAACAAAGCTGTTTACTGCTTCGAGTTAATGTTTTCTCGGTTTTAGCCTGTTTTCTCGTTTTAAGCCTATTTTGGAACAAAATAGGTATAAGTGTTGTCTAAACACTCCAAATTAAACCCAAACTCTTGTAATTATTCAAACGCATTAGATTGTTACATATTTTCACCCTAGAAAGAGTAACATAGCTGTTTACTGCTATAAATCAATGTTTTCTCGGGTTTAGCCTGTTCCGGGACAAAATGGGTATAATTGTTGTCTAAACACTCCAAATTCATCCCGAACTCTTACAATTAGTCAAATTCATTCGATTGTCACACATGTTAACCCCAGAAACACAAACAAAGCTGTTTACTGCTTTTCATCAATGTTTTCGCGGTTTTAGCCTGTTTTCTCGTTTTAAGCCTATTTTGTAGATTGTTACATATTTTCACCCTAGAAAGAGTAACATAGCTGTTTACTGCTTTAAATCAATGTTTTCTCGGGTTTAGCCTGTTTCGGGACAAAATGGGTATAATTGTTGTCTAAGCACTCCAAATTCATCCCGAACTCTTACAATTAGTCAAATGCATTCGATTGTCACACATGTTAACCCCAGAAACACAAACAAAGCTGTTTACTGCTTTTCATCAATGTTTTCGCGGTTTTAGCCTGTTTTCTCGTTTTAAGCCTATTTTGGAACAAAATAGGTATAAGTGTTGTCTAAACACTCCATATTAAACCCGAACTCTTATAATTATTCAAACGCATTAGAATGTTACATATTTTCACCCTAGAAAGAGTAACATAGCTGTTTACTGCTTTAAATCAATGTTTTATCGGGTTTAGCCTGTTTCGGGACAAAATGGGTATAATTGTTGTCTAAACACTCCAAATTCATCCCGAACTCTTACAATTAGTCAAATGCATTCGATTGTCACACATGTTGACCCCAAAAACATAAACAAAGCTGTTTACTGCTTTTAATCAATGTTTTTGCGGTTTTAGCCTGTTTTCTCGTTTTAAGCCTGTTTTGGAACAACATAGGTGTAAGTGTTGTCTAAACACTCCAAATTAAACCCGAACTCTTATAATTAGTCAAACGCATTAGATTGTTGCATATTTTCACCCTAGAAAGAGTAACGTAGCTGTTTACTGCTTTAAATCAATGTTTTCTCGGGTTTAGCCTGTTTCGGGACAAAATGAGTATAATTGTTGTCTAAACTCTCCAAATTCATCCCGAACTCTTACAATTAGTCAAATGCATTCGATTGTCACACATGTTGACCCCAGAAACACAAACAAAGCTGTTTACTGCTTTTAATCAATGTTTTCGCAGTTTTAGCCTGTTTTCTCGTTTAAGCCTGTTTTGGAACAAAATAGGTATAAGTGTTGTCTAAACACTCGAAATTAAACCCGAACGCTTATAATTAGTCAAACGCATTAGATTGTTGCATAATTTCACCCTAGAAAGAGTAACATAGCTGTTTACTGCTTTAAATCAATGGTTTCTCTGTTTTAGCCTATTTTGGGACAAAATGGGTATAATTGTTGTCTAAACACTCCAAATTCCTTCCGAACTCTTACCAATAGTTAAATGCATTGGATTGTCACACATTTTTACACTAGAAACACAAACAAAGCTGTTTACTGCTTCGAGTTAATGTTTTCTCGGTTTTAGCCTGTTTTCTCGTTTTAAGCCTATTTTGGAACAAAATAGGTATAAGTGTTGTCTAAACACTCCAAATTAAACCCAAACTCTTGTAATTATTCAAACGCATTAGATTGTTACATATTTTCACCCTAGAAAGAGTAACATAGCTGTTTACTGCTATAAATCAATGTTTTCTCGGGTTTAGCCTGTTCCGAGACAAAATGGGTATAATTGTTGTCTAAACACTCCAAATTCATCCCGAACACTTACAATTAGTCAAATGCATTCGATTGTCACACATGTTAACCCCAGAAACACAAACAAAGCTGTTTACTACTTTTCATCAATGTTTTCGCGGTTTTAGCCTGTTTTCTCGTTTTAAGCTTATTTTGGAACAAAATAGGTATAAGTGTTGTCTAAACACTCCAAATTAAACCCGAACTCTTATAATAATTCAAAAGCATTAGATTGTTACATATTTTCACCCTAGAAAGAGTAACATAGCTGTTTACTGCTTTAAATCAATGTTTTCTCGGGTTTAGCCTGTTTCGTGACAAAATGAGTATAATTGTTGTCTAAACTCTCCAAATTCATCCCGAACTCTTACAATTAGTCAAATGCATTCGATTGTCACACATGTTGACCCCAGAAACACAAACAAAGCTGTTTACTGCTTTTAATCAATGTTTTCGCAGTTTTAGCATGTTTTCTCGTTTTAAGCCTGTTTTGGAACAAAATAGGTATAAGTGTTGTCTAAACACTCCAAATTAAACCCAAACGCTTATATTTAGTCAAACGCATTAGATTGTTGCATAATTTCACCCTAGAAAGAGTAACATAGCTGTTTACTGCTTTAAATCAATGTTTTCTCTGTTTTAGCCTGTTTTGGGACAAAATGGGTATAATTGTTGTCTAAACACTCCAAATTCCTTCCGAACTCTTACAAATAGTTAAATGCATTGGATTGTCACACATTTTTACACTAGAAACACAAACAAAGCTGTTTACTGCTTCGAGTTAATGTTTTCTCGGTTTTAGCCTGTTTTCTCGTTTTAAGCCTATTTTGGAACAAAATAGGTATAAGTGTTGTCTAAACACTCCAAATTAAACCCAAACTCTTGTAATTATTCAAACGCATTAGATTGTTACATATTTTCACCCTAGAAAGAGTAACATAGCTGTTTACTGCTATAAATCAATGTTTTCTCGGGTTTAGCCTGTTCCGGGACAAAATGGGTATAATTGTTGTCTAAACACTCCAAATTCATCCCGAACTCTTACAATTAGTCAAATTCATTCGATTGTCACACATGTTAACCCCAGAAACACAAACAAAGCTGTTTACTGCTTTTCATCAATGTTTTCGCGGTTTTAGCCTGTTTTCTCGTTTTAAGCCTATTTTGTAGATTGTTACATATTTTCACCCTAGAAAGAGTAACATAGCTGTTTACTGCTTTAAATCAATGTTTTCTCGGGTTTAGCCTGTTTCGGGACAAAATGGGTATAATTGTTGTCTAAGCACTCCAAATTCATCCCGAACTCTTACAATTAGTCAAATGCATTCGATTGTCACACATGTTAACCCCAGAAACACAAACAAAGCTGTTTACTGCTTTTCATCAATGTTTTCGCGGTTTTAGCCTGTTTTCTCGTTTTAAGCCTATTTTGGAACAAAATAGGTATAAGTGTTGTCTAAACACTCCATATTAAACCCGAACTCTTATAATTATTCAAACGCATTAGAATGTTACATATTTTCACCCTAGAAAGAGTAACATAGCTGTTTACTGCTTTAAATCAATGTTTTATCGGGTTTAGCCTGTTTCGGGACAAAATGGGTATAATTGTTGTCTAAACACTCCAAATTCATCCCGAACTCTTACAATTAGTCAAATGCATTCGATTGTCACACATGTTGACCCCAAAAACATAAACAAAGCTGTTTACTGCTTTTAATCAATGTTTTTGCGGTTTTAGCCTGTTTTCTCGTTTTAAGCCTGTTTTGGAACAACATAGGTGTAAGTGTTGTCTAAACACTCCAAATTAAACCCGAACTCTTATAATTAGTCAAACGCATTAGATTGTTGCATATTTTCACCCTAGAAAGAGTAACGTAGCTGTTTACTGCTTTAAATCAATGTTTTCTCGGGTTTAGCCTGTTTCGGGACAAAATGAGTATAATTGTTGTCTAAACTCTCCAAATTCATCCCGAACTCTTACAATTAGTCAAATGCATTCGATTGTCACACATGTTGACCCCAGAAACACAAACAAAGCTGTTTACTGCTTTTAATCAATGTTTTCGCAGTTTTAGCCTGTATTCTCGTTTAAGCCTGTTTTGGAACAAAATAGGTATAAGTGTTGTCTAAACACTCCAAATTAAACCCGAACGCTTATAATTAGTCAAACGCATTAGATTGTTGCATAATTTCACCCTAGAAAGAGTAACATAGCTGTTTACTGCTTTAAATCAATGGTTTCTCTGTTTTAGCCTATTTTGGGACAAAATGGGTATAATTGTTGTCTAAACACTCCAAATTCCTTCCGAACTCTTACCAATAGTTAAATGCATTGGATTGTCACACATTTTTACACTAGAAACACAAACAAAGCTGTTTACTGCTTCGAGTTAATGTTTTCTCGGTTTTAGCCTGTTTTCTCGTTTTAAGCCTATTTTGGAACAAAATAGGTATAAGTGTTGTCTAAACACTCCAAATTAAACCCAAACTCTTGTAATTATTCAAACGCATTAGATTGTTACATATTTTCACCCTAGAAAGAGTAACATAGCTGTTTACTGCTATAAATCAATGTTTTCTCGGGTTTAGCCTGTTCCGAGACAAAATGGGTATAATTGTTGTCTAAACACTCCAAATTCATCCCGAACACTTACAATTAGTCAAATGCATTCGATTGTCACACATGTTAACCCCAGAAACACAAACAAAGCTGTTTACTACTTTTCATCAATGTTTTCGCGGTTTTAGCCTGTTTTCTCGTTTTAAGCTTATTTTGGAACAAAATAGGTATAAGTGTTGTCTAAACACTCCAAATTAAACCCGAACTCTTATAATAATTCAAAAGCATTAGATTGTTACATATTTTCACCCTAGAAAGAGTAACATAGCTGTTTACTGCTTTAAATCAATGTTTTCTCGGGTTTAGCCTGTTTCGGGACAAAATGGGTATAATTGTTGCCTAAACACTCCAAATTCATCCCGAACTCTTACAATTAGTCAAATGCATTCGATTGTAACACATGTTAACCCCAGAAACACAAACAAAGCTGTTTACTGCTTTTCATCAATGTTTTCGCGGTTTTAGCCTGTTTTCTCGTTTTAAGCTTATTTTGGAACAAAATAGGTATAAGTGTTGTCTAAACACTCCAAATTAAACCCTAACTCTTATAATTATTCAAACGCATTAGAATATTACATATTTTCACCCTAGAAAGAGTAACATAGCTGTTTACTGCTTTAAATCAATGTTTTCTCGGGTTTAGCCTGTTTCGGGACAAAATGGGTATAATTGTTGTCTAAACACTCCAAATTCATCCCAAACTCTTACAATTAGTCAAATGCATTCGATTGTCACACATGTTGACCCCAAAAACATAAACAAAGCTGTTTACTGCTTTTAATCAATGGTTTTGCGGTTTTAGCCTGTTTTCTCGTTTTAAGCCTGTTTTTGAACAACATAGGTGTAAGTGTTGTCTAAACACTCCAAATTAAATCCGAAATCTTATAATTAGTCAAACGCATTAGATTGTTGCATATTTTCACCCTAAAAAGAGTAACATAGCTGTTTACTGCTTTAAATCAATGTTTTCTCGGGTTTAGCCTGTTCCGGGACAAAATGGGTATAATTGTTGTCTAAACACTCCAAATTCATCCCGAACTCTTACAATTAGTCAAATGCATTCGATTGTCACACATGTTAACCCCAGAAACACAAACAAAGCTGTTTACTGCTTTTCATCAATGTTTTCGCGGTTTTAGCCTGTTTTCTCGTTTTAAGCCTATTTTGTAGATTGTTACATATTTTCACCCTAGAAAGAGTAACATAGCTGTTTACTGCTTTAAATCAATGTTTTCTCGGGTTTAGCCTGTTTCGGGACAAAATGGGTATAATTGTTGTCTAAACTCTCCAAATTCATCCCGAACTCTTACAATTAGTCAAATGCATTCGATTGTTACACATGTTAACCCCAGAAACACAAACAAAGCTGTTTACTGCTTTTAATCAATGTTTTCGCAGTTTTAGCCTGTTTTCTCGTTTTAAGCCTGTTTTGGAACAAAATAGGTATAAGTGTTGTCTAAACACTCCAAATTAAACCCGAACGCTTATAATTAGTCAAACGCATTAGATTGTTGCATAATTTCACCCTAGAAAGAGTAACATAGCTGTTTACTGCTTTAAATCAATGGTTTCTCTGTTTTAGCCTATTTTGGGACAAAATGGGTATAATTGTTGTCTAAACACTCCAAATTCCTTCCGAACTCTTACCAATAGTTAAATGCATTGGATTGTCACACATTTTTACACTAGAAACACAAACAAAGCTGTTTACTGCTTCGAGTTAATGTTTTCTCGGTTTTAGCCTGTTTTCTCGTTTTAAGCCTGGTTTGGAACAAAATAGGTATAAGTGTTGTCTAAACACTCCAAATTAAACTCAAACTCTTGTAATTATTCAAACGCATTAGATTGTTACATATTTTCACCCTAGAAAGAGTAACATAGCTGTTTACTGCTATAAATCAATGTTTTCTCGGGTTTAGCCTGTTCCGGGACAAAATGGGTATAATTGTTGTCTAAACACTCCAAATTCATCCCGAACTCTTACAATTAGTCAAATGCATTCGATTGTCACACATGTTAACCCCAGAAACACAAACAAAGCTGTTTACTGCTTTTCATCAATGTTTTCGCGGTTTTAGCCTGTTTTCTCGTTTTAAGCCTATTTTGTAGATTGTTACATATTTTCACCCTAGAAAGAGTAACATAGCTGTTTACTGCTTTAAATCAATGTTTTCTCGGGTTTAGCCTGTTTCGGGACAAAATGGGTATAATTGTTGTCTAAGCACTCCAAATTCATCCCGAACTCTTACAATTAGTCAAATGCATTCGATTGTCACACATGTTAACCCCAGAAACACAAACAAAGCTGTTTACTGCTTTTCATCAATGTTTTCGCGGTTTTAGCCTGTTTTCTCGTTTTAAGCCTATTTTGGAACAAAATAGGTATAAGTGTTGTCTAAACACTCCAAATTAAACCCGAACTCTTATAATTATTCAAACGCATTAGAATGTTACATATTTTCACCCTAGAAAGAGTAACATAGCTGTTTACTGCTTTAAATCAATGTTTTATCGGGTTTAGCCTGTTTCGGGACAAAATGGGTATAATTGTTGTCTAAACACTCCAAATTCATCCCGAACTCTTACAATTAGTCAAATGCATTCGATTGTCACACATGTTGACCCCAAAAACATCAACAAAGCTGTTTACTGCTTTTAATCAATGTTTTTGCGGTTTTAGCCTGTTTTCTCATTTTAAGCCTGTTTTGGAACAACATAGGTGTAAGTGTTGTCTAAACACTCCAAATTAAACCCGAACTCTTATAATTAGTCAAACGCATTAGATTGTTGCATATTTTCACCCTAGAAAGAGTAACGTAGCTGTTTACTGCCTTAAATCAATGTTTTCTCGGGTTTAGCCAGTTTCGGGACAAAATGAGTATAATTGTTGTCTAAACTCTCCAAATTCATCCCGAACTCTTACAATTAGTCAAATGCATTCGATTGTCACACATGTTAACCCCAGAAACACAAACAAAGCTGTTTACTGCTTTTAATCAATGTTTTCGCAGTTTTAGCCTGTTTTCTCGTTTTAAGCCTGTTTTGGAACAAAATAGGTATAAGTGTTGTCTAAACACTCCAAATTAAACCCGAACGTGTATAATTAGTCAAACGCATTAGATTGTTGCATAATTTCACCCTAGAAAGAGTAACATAGCTGTTTACTGCTTTAAATCAATGTTTTCTCTGTTTTAGCCTGTTTTGGGACAAAATGGGTATAATTGTTGTCTAAACACTCCAAATTCCTTCCGAACTCTTACCAATAGGTAAATGCATTGGATTGTCACACATTTTTACACTAGAAACACAAACAAAGCTGTTTACTGCTTCGAGTTAATGTTTTCTCGGTTTTAGCCTGTTTTCTCGTTTTAAGCCTATTTTGGAACAAAATAGGTATAAGTGTTGTCTAAACACTCCAAATTAAACCCAAACTCTTGTAATTATTCAAACGCATTAGATTGTTACATATTTTCACCCTAGAAAGAGTAACATAGCTGTTTACTGCTATAAATCAATGTTTTCTCGGGTTTAGCCTGTTTCGGGACAAAATGGGTATAATTGTTGTCTAAGCACTCCAAATTCATCCCGAACTCTTACAATTAGTCAAATGCATTCGATTGTCACACATGTTAACCCCAGACACACAAACAAAGCTGTTTACTGCTTTTCATCAATGTTTTTGCGGTTTTAGCCTGTTTTCTCGTTTTAAGCCTATTTTGGAACAAAATAGGTATAAGTGTTGTCTAAACACTCCAAATTAAACCCGAACTCTTATAATTATTCAAACGCATTAGAATGTTACATATTTTCACCCTAGAAAGAGTAACATAGCTGTTTACTGCTTTAAATCAATGTTTTATCGGGTTTAGCCTGTTTCGGGACAAAATGGGTATAATTGTTGTCTAAACACTCTAAATTCATCCCGAACTCTTACAATTAGTCAAATGCATTCGATTGTCACACATGTTGACCCCAAAAACATAAACAAAGCTGTTTACTGCTTTTAATCAATGTTTTTGCGGTTTTAGCCTGTTTTCTCGTTTTAAGCCTGTTTTGGAACAACATAGGTGTAAGTGTTGTCTAAACACTCCAAATTAAACCCGAACTCTTATAATTAGTCAAACGCATTAGATTGTTGCATATTTTCACCCTAGAAAGAGTAACGTAGCTTTTTACTGCTTTAAATCAATGTTTTCTCGGGTTTAGCCTGTTTCGGGACAAAATGAGTATAATTGTTGTCTAAACTCTCCAAATTCATCCCGAACTCTTACAATTAGTCAAATGTATTCGATTGTCACACATGTTGACCCCAGAAACACAAACAAAGCTGTTTACTGCTTTTAATCAATGTTTTCGCAGTTTTAGCCTGTTTTCTCGTTTTAAGCCTGTTTTGGAACAAAATAGGTATAAGTGTTGTCTAAACACTCCAAATTAAACCCGAACGCTTATAATTAGTCAAACGCATTAGATTGTTGCATAATTTCACCCTAGAAAGAGTAACATAGCTGTTTACTGCTTTAAATCAATGTTTTCTCTGTTTTAGCCTGTTTTGGGACAAAATGGGTATAATTGTTGTCTAAACACTCCAAATTCCTTCCGAACTCTTACCAATAGGTAAATGCATTGGATTGTCACACATTTTTACACTAGAAACACAAACAAAGCTGTTTACTGCTTCGAGTTAATGTTTTCTCGGTTTTAGCCTGTTTTCTCGTTTTAAGCCTATTTTGGAACAAAATAGGTATAAGTGTTGTCTAAACACTCCAAATTAAACCCAAACTCTTGTAATTATTCAAACGCATTAGATTGTTACATATTTTCACCCTAGAAAGAGTAACATAGCTGTTTACTGCTATAAATCAATGTTTTCTCGGGTTTAGCCTGTTCCGGGACAAAATGGGTATAATTGTTGTCTAAACACTCCAAATTCATCCCGAACACTTACAATTAGTCAAATGCATTCGATTGTCACACATCTTAACCCCAGAAACACAAACAAAGCTGTTTACTACTTTTCATCAATGTTTTCGCGGTTTTAGCCTGTTTTCTCGTTTTAAGCTTATTTTGGAACAAAATAGGTATAAGTGTTGTCTAAACACTCCAAATTAAACCCGAACTCTTATAATAATTCAAAAGCATTAGATTGTTACATATTTTCACCCTAGAAAGAGTAACATAGCTGTTTACTGCTTTAAATCAATGTTTTCTCGGGTTTAGCCTGTTTCGGGACAAAATGGGTATAATTGTTGTCTACACACTCCAAATTCATCCCGAACTCTTACAATTAGTCAAATGCATTCGATTGTAACACATGTTATCCCCAGAAACACAAACAAAGCTGTTTACTGCTTTTCATCAATGTTTTCGCGGTTTTAGCCTGTTTTCTCGTTTTAAGCTTATTTTGGAACAAAATAGGTATAAGTGTTGTCTAAACACTCCAAATTAAACCCGAACTCTTATAATTATTCAAACGCATTAGAATATTACATATTTTCACCCTAGAAAGAGTAACATAGCTGTTTACTGCTTTAAATCAATGTTTTCTCGGGTTTAGCCTGTTTCGGGACAAATTGGGTATAATTGTTGTCTAAACACTCCAAATTCATCCCAAACTCTTACAATTAGTCAAATGCATTCGATTGTCACACATGTTGACCCCAAAAACATAAACAAAGCTGTTTACTGCTTTTAATCAATGGTTTTGCGGTTTTAGCCTGTTTTCTCGTTTTAAGCCTGTTTTTGAACAACATAGGTGTAAGTGTTGTCTAAACACTCCAAATTAAACCCGAAATCTTATAATTAGTCAAACGCATTAGATTGTTGCATATTTTCACCCTAGAAAGAGTAACATAGCTGTTTACTGCTTTAAATCAATGTTTTCTCGGGTTTAGCCTGTTTCGGGACAAAATGAGTATAATTGTTGTCTAAACTCTCCAAATTCATCCCGAACTCTTACAATTAGTCAAATGCATTCGATTGTCACACATGTTGACCCCAGAAACACAAACAAAGCTGTTTACTGCTTTTAATCAATGTTTTTGCGGTTTTAGCCTGTTTTCTCGTTTTAAGCCTGGTTTGGAACAACATAGGTGTAAGTGTTGTCTAAACACTCCAAATTAAACCCGAACTCTTATAATTAGTCAAACGCATTAGATTGTTGCATATTTTCACCCTAGAAAGAGTAACATAGCTGTTTACTGCTTTAAATCAATGTTTTCTCGGGTTTAGCCTGTTTCGGGACAAAATGAGTATAATTGTTGTCTAAACTCTCCAAATTCATCCCGAACTCTTACAATTAGTCAAATGCATTCGATTGTCACACATGTTGACCCCAGAAACACAAACAAAGCTGTTTACTGCTTTTAATCTATGTTTTCGCGGTTTTAGCCTGTTTTCTCGTTTTAAGCCTGGTTTGGAACAAAATAGGTATAAGTGTTGTCTAAACACTCCAAATTAAACCCGAACTCTTATAATTAGTCAAACGCATTAGATTGTTGCATAATTTCACCCTAGAAAGAGTAACATAGCTGTTTACTGCTTTAAATCAATGTTTTCTCTGTTTTAGCCTGTTTTGGGACAAAATGGGTATAATTGTTGTCTAAACACTCCAAATTCCTTCCGAACTCTTACAAATAGTTAAATGCATTTGATTCTCACACATTTTTACACGAGAAACACAAACAAATCTGTTTACTACTTCGAATTAATGTTTACTCGGTTTTAGCCTGTTTTCTCGTTTTATGCATGTTTTGGAACAAAATAGGTATAAGCGTTGTCTAAACACTCCAAATTAAACCCGAACTCTTATAATTATTCAAACACATTAGATTGTTACATATTTTCACCCTAGAAAGAGTAACATAGCTGTTTACTGCTTTAAATCAATGTTTTCTCTGTTTTAGCCTGTTTTGGGACAAAATGGGTATAATTGTTGTCTAAACACTCCAAATTCCTTCCGAACTCTTACAAATAGTTAAATGCATTGGATTCTCACACATTTTTACACGAGAAACACAAACAAATCTGTTTACTACTTCGAATTAATGTTTACTCGGTTTTAGCCTGTTTTCTCGTTTTAAGCCTATTTTAGAACAAAATAGGTATAAGTGTTGTCTAAACACTCCAAATTAAACCCGAACTCTTATAATTATTCAAACGCATTAGATTGTTACATATTTTCACCCTAGAAAGAGTAACATTGCTGTTTACTGCTTTAAATCAATGTTTTCTCGGGTTTAGCCTGTTTCGGGACAAAATGGGTATAATTGTTGTCTAAACACTCCAAATTCATCCCGAACTCTTACAATTAGTCAAATGCATTCGATTGTCACACATGTTGACCCCAGAAACACAAACAAAGCTGTTTACTGCTTTTAATCAATGTTTTTGCGGTTTTAGCCTGTTTTCTCGTTTTAAGCCTGGTTTGGAACAACATAGGTGTAAGTGTTGTCTAAACACTCCAAATTAAACCCGAACTCTTATAATTATTCAAACGCATTAGATTGTTACATATTTTCACCCTAGAAAGAGTAACATAGCTGTTTACTGCTTTAAATCAATGTTTTCTCTGTTTTAGCTTGTTTTGGGACAAAATGGGTATAATTGTTGTCTAAACACTCCAAATTCCTTCCGAACTCTTACAAATAGTTAAATGCATTGGATTCTCACACATTTTTACACGAGAAACACAAACAAATCTGTTTACTACTTCGAATTAATGTTTACTCGG
Organism: Camelina sativa; assembly: GCF_030686135.1. NCBI lineage: Eukaryota > Viridiplantae > Streptophyta > Magnoliopsida > Brassicales > Brassicaceae > Camelina > Camelina sativa. The sequence continues at coordinate 11,309,315 of NC_141886.1, read as the reverse complement.
TTTTAGCCTGTTTTCTCGTTTTAAGCCTATTTTAGAACAAAATAGGTATAAGTGTTGTCTAAACACTCCAAATTAAACCCGAACTCTTATAATTATTCAAACGCATTAGATTGTTACATATTTTCACCCTAGAAAGAGTAACATAGCTGTTTACTGCTTTAAATCAATGTTTTCTCTGTTTTAGCCTGTTTTGGGACAAAATGGGTATAATTGTTGTCTAAACACTCCAACTTCCTCCCGAACTCTTACAAATAGTTAAATGCATTGGATTCTCACACATTTTTACACGAGAAACACAAACAAATCTGTTTACTACTTCGAATTAATGTTTACTCGGTTTTAGCCTGTTTTCTCGTTTTAAGCCTATTTTAGAACAAAATAGGTATAAGTGTTGTCTAAACACTCCAAATTAAACCCGAACTCTTATAATTATTCAAACGCATTAGATTGTTACATATTTTCACCCTAGAAAGAGTAACATTGCTGTTTACTGCTTTAAATCAATGTTTTCTCGGGTTTAGCCTGTTTCGGGACAAAATGGGTATAATTGTTGTCTAAACACTCCAAATTCATCCCGAACTCTTACAATTAGTCAAATGCATTCGATTGTCACACATGTTGACCCCAGAAACACAAACAAAGCTGTTTACTGCTTTTAATCAATGTTTTTGCGGTTTTAGCCTGTTTTCTCGTTTTAAGCCTGGTTTGGAACAACATAGGTGTAAGTGTTGTCTAAACACTCCAAATTAAACCCGAACTCTTATAATTAGTCAAACGCATTAGATTGTTGCATATTTTCACCCTAGAAAGAGTAACATAGCTGTTTACTGCTTTAAATCAATGTTTTCTCGGGTTTAGCCTGTTTCGGGACAAAATGGGTATAATTGTTGTCTAAACACTCCAAATTCATCCCAAACTCTTACAATTAGTCAAATGCATTCGATTGTCACACATGTTGACCCCAAAAACATAAACAAAGCTGTTTACTGCTTTTAATCAATGTTTTTGCGGTTTTAGCCTGTTTTCTCGTTTTAAGCCTGTTTTTGAACAACATAGGTGTAAGTGTTGTCTAAACACTCCAAATTAAACCCGAAATCTTATAATTAGTCAAACGCATTAGATTGTTGCATATTTTCACCCTAGAAAGAGTAACATAGCTGTTTACTGCTTTAAATCAATGTTTTCTATGGTTTAGCCTGTTTCGGGACAAAATGAGTATAATTGTTGTCTAAACTCTCCAAATTCATCCCGAACTCTTACAATTAGTCAAATGCATTCGATTGTCACACATGTTGACCCCAGAAACACAAACAAAGCTGTTTACTGCTTTTAATCAATGTTTCTGCGGTTTTAGCCTGTTTTCTCGTTTTAAGCCTGGTTTGGAACAACATAGGTGTAAGTGTTGTCTAAACACTCCAAATTAAACCCGAACTCTTATAATTAGTCAAACGCATTAGATTGTTGCATATTTTCACCCTAGAAAGAGTAACATAGCTGTTTACTGCTTTAAATCAATGTTTTCTCGGGTTTAGCCTGTTTCGGGACAAAATGAGTATAATTGTTGTCTAAACTCTCCAAATTCATCCCGAACTCTTACAATTAGTCAAATGCATTCGATTGTCACACATGTTAACCCCAGAAACACAAACAAAGCTGTTTACTGCTTTTCATCAATGTTTTCGCGGTTTTAGCCTGTTTTCTCGTTTTAAGCCTATTTTGTAGATTGTTACATATTTTCACCCTAGAAAGAGTAACATAGCTGTTTACTGCTTTAAATCAATGTTTTCTCGGGTTTAGCCTGTTTCGGGACAAAATGGGTATAATTGTTGTCTAAGCACTCCAAATTCATCCCGAACTCTTACAATTAGTCAAATGCATTCGATTGTCACACATGTTAACCCCAGAAACACAAACAAAGCTGTTTACTGCTTTTCATCAATGTTTTCGCGGTTTTAGCCTGTTTTCTCGTTTTAAGCCTATTTTGGAACAAAATAGGTATAAGTGTTGTCTAAACACTCCAAATTAAACCCGAACTCTTATAATTATTCAAACGCATTAGAATGTTACATATTTTCACCCTAGAAAGAGTAACATAGCTGTTTACTGCTTTAAATCAATGTTTTATCGGGTTTAGCCTGTTTCGGGACAAAATGGGTATAATTGTTGTCTAAACACTCCAAATTCATCCCGAACTCTTACAATTAGTCAAATGCATTCGATTGTCACACATGTTGACCCCAAAAACATCAACAAAGCTGTTTACTGCTTTTAATCAATGTTTTTGCGGTTTTAGCCTGTTTTCTCATTTTAAGCCTGTTTTGGAACAACATAGGTGTAAGTGTTGTCTAAACACTCCAAATTAAACCCGAACTCTTATAATTAGTCAAACGCATTAGATTGTTGCATATTTTCACCCTAGAAAGAGTAACGTAGCTGTTTACTGCCTTAAATCAATGTTTTCTCGGGTTTAGCCTGTTTCGGGACAAAATGAGTATAATTGTTGTCTAAACTCTCCAAATTCATCCCGAACTCTTACAATTAGTCAAATGCATTCGATTGTCACACATGTTAACCCCAGAAACACAAACAAAGCTGTTTACTGCTTTTAATCAATGTTTTCGCAGTTTTAGCCTGTTTTCTCGTTTTAAGCCTGTTTTGGAACAAAATAGGTATAAGTGTTGTCTAAACACTCCAAATTAAACCAGAACGCTTATAATTAGTCAAACGCATTAGATTGTTGCATAATTTCACCCTAGAAAGAGTAACATAGCTGTTTACTGCTTTAAATCAATGTTTTCTCTGTTTTAGCCTGTTTTGGGACAAAATGGGTATAATTGTTGTCTAAACACTCCAAATTCCTTCCGAACTCTTACCAATAGGTAAATGCATTGGATTGTCACACATTTTTACACTAGAAACACAAACAAAGCTGTTTACTGCTTCGAGTTAATGTTTTCTCGGTTTTAGCCTGTTTTCTCGTTTTAAGCCTATTTTGGAACAAAATAGGTATAAGTGTTGTCTAAACACTCCAAATTAAACCCAAACTCTTGTAATGATTCAAACGCATTAGATTGTTACATATTTTCACCCTAGAAAGAGTAACATAGCTGTTTACTGCTATAAATCAATGTTTTCTCGGGTTTAGCCTGTTTCGGGACAAAATGGGTATAATTGTTGTCTAAGCACTCCAAATTCATCCCGAACTCTTACAATTAGTCAAATGCATTCGATTGTCACACATGTTAACCCCAGAAACACAAACAAAGCTGTTTACTGCTTTTCATCAATGTTTTTGCGGTTTTAGCCTGTTTTCTCGTTTTAAGCCTATTTTGGAACAAAATAGGTATAAGTGTTGTCTAAACACTCCAAATTAAACCCGAACTCTTATAATTATTCAAACGCATTAGAATGTTACATATTTTCACCCTAGAAAGAGTAACATAGCTGTTTACTGCTTTAAATCAATGTTTTATCGGGTTTAGCCTGTTTCAGGACAAAATGGGTATAATTGTTGTCTAAACACTCCAAATTCATCCCGAACTCTTACAATTAGTCAAATGCATTCGATTGTCACACATGTTGACCCCAAAAACATAAACAAAGCTGTTTACTGCTTTTAATCAATGTTTTTGCGGTTTTAGCCTGTTTTCTCGTTTTAAGCCTGTTTTGGAACAACATAGGTGTAAGTGTTGTCTAAACACTCCAAATTAAACCCGAACTCTTATAATTAGTCAAACACATTAGATTGTTGCATATTTTCACCCTAGAAAGAGTAACGTAGCTGTTTACTGCCTTAAATCAATGTTTTCTCGGGTTTAGCCTGTTTCGGGACAAAATGAGTATAATTGTTGTCTAAACTCTCCAAATTCATCCCGAACTCTTACAATTAGTCAAATGCATTCGATTGTCACACATGTTGACCCCAGAAACACAAACAAAGCTGTTTACTGCTTTTAATCTATGTTTTCGCGGTTTTAGCCTGTTTTCTCGTTTTAAGCTTGGTTTGGAACAAAATAGGTATAAGTGTTGTCTAAACACTCCAAATTAAACCCGAACTCTTATAATTAGTCAAAGGCATTAGATTGTTGCATAATTTCACCCTAGAAAGAGTAACATAGCTGTTTACTGCTTTAAATCAATGTTTTCTCTGTTTTAGCCTGTTTTGGGACAAAATGGGTATAATTGTTGTCTAAACACTCCAAATTCCTTCCGAACTCTTACAAATAGTTAAATGCATTTGATTCTCACACATTTTTACACGAGAAACACAAACAAATCTGTTTACTACTTCGAATTAATGTTTACTCGGTTTTATCCTGTTTTCTCGTTTTATGCATGTTTTGGAACAAAATAGGTATAAGCGTTGTCTAAACACTCCAAATTAAACCCGAACTCTTATAATTATTCAAACGCATTAGATTGTTACATATTTTCACCCTAGAAAGAGTAACATAGCTGTTTACTGCTTTAAATCAATGTTTTCTCTGTTTTAGCCTGTTTTGGGACAAAATGGGTATAATTGTTGTCTAAACACTCCAAATTCCTTCTGAACTCTTACAAATAGTTAAATGCATTGGATTCTCACACATTTTTACACGAGAAACACAAACAAATCTGTTTACTACTTCGAATTAATGTTTACTCGGTTTTAGCCTGTTTTCTCGTTTTAAGCCTATTTTAGAACAAAATAAGTATAAGTGTTGTCTAAACACTCCAAATTAAACCCGAACTCTTATAATTATTCAAACGCATTAGATTGTTACATATTTTCACCCTAGAAAGAGTAACATTGCTGTTTACTGCTTTAAATCAATGTTTTCTCTGGTTTAGCCTGTTTCGGGACAAAATGGGTATAATTGTTGTCTAAACACTCCAAATTCATCCCGAACTCTTACAATTAGTCAAATGCATTCGATTGTCACACATGTTGACCCCAGAAACACAAACAAAGCTGTTTACTGCTTTTAATCAATGTTTTTGCGGTTTTAGCCTGTTTTCTCGTTTTAAGCCTGGTTTGGAACAACATAGGTGTAAGTGTTGTCTAAACACTCCAAATTAAACCCGAACTCTTATAATTAGTCAAACGCATTAGATTGTTGCATATTTTCACCCTAGAAAGAGTAACATAGCTGTTTACTGCTTTAAATCAATGTTTTATCGGGTTTAGCCTGTTTCGGGACAAAATGAGTATAATTGTTGTCTAAACTCTCCAAATTCATCCCGAACTCTTACAATTAGTCAAATGCATTCGATTGTCACACATGTTGACCCCAAAAACATAAACAAAGCTGTTTACTGCTTTTAATCAATGTTTTTGCGGTTTTAGCCTGTTTTCTCGTTTTAAGCCTGTTTTGGAACAACATAGGTGTAAGTGTTGTCTAAACACTCCAAATTAAACCCGAACTCTTATAATTAGTCAAACGCATTAGATTGTTGCATATTTTCAACCTAGAAAGAGTAACGTAGCTGTTTACTGCCTTAAATCAATGTTTTCTTGGGTTTAGCCTGTTTCGGGACAAAATGAGTATAATTGTTGTCTAAACTCTCCAAATTCATCCCGAACTCTTACAATTAGTCAAATGCATTCGATTGTCACACATGTTGACCCCAAAAACATCAACAAAGCTGTTTACTGCTTTTAATCAATGTTTTTGCGGTTTTAGCCTGTTTTCTCATTTTAAGCCTGTTTTGGAACAACATAGGTGTAAGTGTTGTCTAAACACTCCAAATTAAACCCGAACTCTTATAATTAGTCAAACGCATTAGATTGTTGCATATTTTCACCCTAGAAAGAGTAACGTAGCTGTTTACTGCCTTAAATCAATGTTTTCTCGGGTTTAGCCTGTTTCGGGACAAAATGAGTATAATTGTTGTCTAAACTCTCCAAATTCATCCCGAACTCTTACAATTAGTCAAATGCATTCGATTGTCACACATGTTAACCCCAGAAACACAAACAAACCTGTTTACTGCTTTTAATCAATGTTTTCGCAGTTTTAGCCTGTTTTCTCGTTTTAAGCCTGTTTTGGAACAAAATAGGTATAAGTGTTGTCTAAACACTCCAAATTAAACCCGAACGCTTATAATTAGTCAAACGCATTAGATTGTTGCATAATTTCACCCTAGAAAGAGTAACATAGCTGTTTACTGCTTTAAATCAATGTTTTCTCTGTTTTAGCCTGTTTTGGGACAAAATGGGTATAATTGTTGTCTAAACACTCCAAATTCCTTCCGAACTCTTACCAATAGGTAAATGCATTGGATTGTCACACATTTTTACACTAGAAACACAAACAAAGCTGTTTACTGCTTCGAGTTAATGTTTTCTCGGTTTTAGCCTGTTTTCTCGTTTTAAGCCTATTTTGGAACAAAATAGGTATAAGTGTTGTCTAAACACTCCAAATTAAACTCAAACTCTTGTAATTATTCAAACGCATTAGATTGTTACATATTTTCACCCTAGAAAGAGTAACATAGCTGTTTACTGCCTTAAATCAATGTTTTCTCGGGTTTAGCCTGTTTCGGGACAAAATGAGTATAATTGTTGTCTAAACTCTCCAAATTCATCCCGAACTCTTACAATTAGTCAAATGCATTCGATTGTCACACATGTTGACCCCAGAAACACAAACAGAGCTGTTTACTGCTTTTAATCAATGTTTTCGCAGTTTTAGCCTGTTTTCTCGTTTTAAGCATGTTTTGGAACAAAATAGGTATAAGTGTTGTCTAAACACTCCAAATTAAACCCGAACGCTTATAATTAGTCAAACGCATTAGATTGTTGCATAATTTCACCCTAGAAAGAGTAACATAGCTGTTTACTGCTTTAAATCAATGTTTTCTCTGTTTTAGCCTGTTTTGGGACAAAATGGGTATAATTGTTGTCTAAACACTCCAAATTCCTTCCGAACTCTTACCAATAGGTAAATGCATTGGATTGTCACACATTTTTACACTAGAAACACAAACAAAGCTGTTTACTGCTTCGAGTTAATGTTTTCTCGGTTTTAGCCTGTTTTCTCGTTTTAAGCCTATTTTGGAACAAAATAGGTATAAGTGTTGTCTAAACACTCCAAATTAAACCCAAACTCTTGTAATTATTCAAACGCATTAGATTGTTACATATTTTCACCCTAGAAAGAGTAACATAGCTGTTTACTGCTATAAATCAATGTTTTCTCGGGTTTAGCCTGTTTCGGGACAAAATGGGTATAATTGTTGTCTAAGCACTCCAAATTCATCCCGAACTCTTACAATTAGTCAAATGCATTCGATTGTCACACATGTTAACCCCAGAAACACAAACAAAGCTGTTTACTGCTTTTCATCAATGTTTTTGCGGTTTTAGCCTGTTTTCTCGTTTTAAGCCTATTTTGGAACAAAATAGGTATAAGTGTTGTCTAAACACTCCAAATTAAACCCGAACTCTTATAATTATTCAAACGCATTAGAATGTTACATATTTTCACCCTAGAAAGAGTAACATAGCTGTTTACTGCTTTAAATCAATGTTTTATCGTGTTTAGCCTGTTTCGGGACAAAATGGGTATAATTGTTATCTAAACACTCCAAATTCATCCCGAACTCTTACAATTAGTCAAATGCATTCGATTGTCACACATGTTGACCCCAAAAACATAAACAAAGCTGTTTACTGCTTTTAATCAATGTTTTTGCGGTTTTAGCCTGTTTTCTCGTTTTAAGCCTGTTTTGGAACAACATAGGTGTAAGTGTTGTCTAAACACTCCAAATTAAACCCGAACTCTTATAATTAGTCAAACGCATTAGATTGTTGCATATTTTCACCCTAGAAAGAGTAACGTAGCTGTTTACTGCCTTAAATCAATGTTTTCTCGGGTTTAGCCTGTTTCGGGACAAAATGAGTATAATTGTTGTCTAAACTCTCCAAATTCATCCCGAACTCTTACAATTAGTCAAATGCATTCGATTGTCACACATGTTGACCCCAGAAACACAAACAGAGCTGTTTACTGCTTTTAATCAATGTTTTCGCAGTTTTAGCCTGTTTTCTCGTTTTAAGCCTGTTTTGGAACAAAATAGGTATAAGTGTTGTCTAAACACTCCAAATTAAACCCGAACGCTTATAATTAGTCAAACGCATTAGATTGTTGCATAATTTCACCCTAGAAAGAGTAACATAGCTGTTTACTGCTTTAAATCAATGTTTTCTCTGTTTTAGCCTGTTTTGGGACAAAATGGGTATAATTGTTGTCTAAACACTCCAAATTCCTTCCGAACTCTTACCAATAGGTAAATGCATTGGATTGTCACACATTTTTACACTAGAAACACAAACAAAGCTGTTTACTGCTTCGAGTTAATGTTTTCTCGGTTTTAGCCTGTTTTCTCGTTTTAAGCCTATTTTGGAACAAAATAGGTATAAGTGTTGTCTAAACACTCCAAATTAAACCCAAACTCTTGTAATTATTCAAACGCATTAGATTGTTACATATTTTCACCCTAGAAAGAGTAACATAGCTGTTTACTGCTATAAATCAATGTTTTCTCGGGTTTAGCCTGTTCCGGGACAAAATGGGTATAATTGTTGTCTAAACACTCCAAATTCATCCCGAACACTTACAATTAGTCAAATGCATTCGATTGTCACACATGTTAACCCCAGAAACACAAACAAAGCTGTTTACTACTTTTCATCAATGTTTTCGCGGTTTTAGCCTGTTTTCTCGTTTTAAGCTTATTTTGGAACAAAATAGGTATAAGTGTTGTCTAAACACTCCAAATTAAACCCGAACTCTTATAATAATTCAAAGGCATTAGATTGTTACATATTTTCACCCTAGAAAGAGTAACATAGCTGTTTACTGCTTTAAATCAATGTTTTCTCGGGTTTAGCCTGTTTCGGGACAAAATGGGTATAATTGTTGTCTAAACACTCCAAATTCATCCCGAACTCTTACAATTAGTCAAATGCATTCGATTGTAACACATGTTAACCCCAGAAACACAAACAAAGCTGTTTACTGCTTTTCATCAATGTTTTCGCGGTTTTAGCCTGTTTTCTCGTTTTAGGCCTGTTTTGGAACAAAATAGGTATAAGTGTTGTCTAAACACTCCAAATTAAACCCGAACGCTTATAATTAGTCAAACGCATTAGATTGTTGCATATTTTCACCCTAGAAAGAGTAACATAGCTGTTTACTGCTTTAAATCAATGTTTTCTCGGGTTTAGCCTGTTTCGGGACAAAATGGGTATAATTGTTGTCTAAACACTCCAAATTCATCCCAAACTCTTACAATTAGTCAAATGCATTCGATTGTCACACATGTTGACCCCAAAAACATAAACAAAGCTGTTTACTGCTTTTAATCAATGGTTTTGCGGTTTTAGCCTGTTTTCTCGTTTTAAGCCTGTTTTTGAACAACATAGGTGTAAGTGTTGTCTAAACACTCCAAATTAAACCCGAAATCTTATAATTAGTCAAACGCATTAGATTGTTGCATATTTTCACCCTAGAAAGAGTAACATAGCTGTTTACTGCTTTAAATCAATGTTTTCTCGGGTTTAGCCTGTTTTGGGACAAAATGAGTATAATTGTTGTCTAAACTCTCCAAATTCATCCCGAACTCTTACAATTAGTCAAATGCATTCGATTGTCACACATGTTGACCCCAGAAACACAAACAAAGCTGTTTACTGCTTTTAATCAATGTTTTTGCGGTTTTAGCCTGTTTTCTGGTTTTAAGCCTGGTTTGGAACAACATAGGTGTAAGTGTTGTCTAAACACTCCAAATTAAACCCGAACTCTTATAATTAGTCAAACGCATTAGATTGTTGCATATTTTCACCCTAGAAAGAGTAACATAGCTGTTTACTGCTTTAAATCAATGTTTTCTCGGGTTTAGCCTGTTTCGGGACAAAATGAGTATAATTGTTGTCTAAACTCTCCAAATTCATCCCGAACTCTTACAATTAGTCAAATGCATTCGATTGTCACACATGTTGACCCCAAAAACACAAACAAAGCTGTTTACTGCTTTTAATCAATGTTTTCGCGGTTTTAGCCTGTTTTCTCGTTTTAAGCCTGGTTTGGAACAACATAGGTGTAAGTGTTGTCTAAACACTCCAAATTAAACCCGAACTCTTATAATTAGTCAAACGCATTAGATTGTTGCATATTTTCAACCTAGAAAGAGTAACGTAGCTGTTTACTGCCTTAAATCAATGTTTTCTCGGGTTTAGCCTGTTTCGGGACAAAATGAGTATAATTGTTGTCTAAACTCTCCAAATTCATCCCGAACTCTTACAATTAGTCAAATGCATTCGATTGTCACACATGTTGACCCCAGAAACACAAACAAAGCTGTTTACTGCTTTTAATCAATGTTTTCGCAGTTTTAGCCTGTTTTCTCGTTTTAAGCCTGTTTTGGAACAAAATAGGTATAAGTGTTGTCTAAACACTCCAAATTAAACCCGAACGCTTATAATTAGTCAAACGTATTAGATTGTTGCATAATTTCACCCTAGAAAGAGTAACATAGCTGTTTACTGCTTTAAATCAATGTTTTCTCTGTTTTAGCCTGTTTTGGGACAAAATGGGTATAATTATTGTCTAAACTCTCCAAATTCATCCCGAACTCTTACAATTAGTCAAATGCATTCGATTGTCACACATGTTGACCCCAGAAACACAAACAAAGCTGTTTACTGCTTTTAATCAATGTTTTTGCGGTTTTAGCCTGTTTTCTCGTTTTAAGCCTGGTTTGGAACAACATAGGTGTAAGTGTTGTCTAAACACTCCAAATTAAACCCGAAATCTTATAATTAGTCAAACGCATTAGATTGTTGCATATTTTCACCCTAGAAAGAGTAACATAGCTGTTTACTGCTTTAAATCAATGTTTTCTCGGGTTTAGCCTGTTTTGGGACAAAATGAGTATAATTGTTGTCTAAACTCTCCAAATTCATCCCGAACTCTTACAATTAGTCAAATGCATTCGATTGTCACACATGTTGACCCCAGAAACACAAACAAAGCTGTTTACTGCTTTTAATCAATGTTTTTGCGGTTTTAGCCTGTTTTCTCGTTTTAAGCCTGGTTTGGAACAACATAGGTGTAAGTGTTGTCTAAACACTCCAAATTAAACCCGAACTCTTATAATTAGTCAAACGCATTAGATTGTTGCATATTTTCACCCTAGAAAGAGTAACATAGCTGTTTACTGCTTTAAATCAATGTTTTCTCGGGTTTAGCCTGTTTCGGGACAAAATGAGTATAATTGTTGTCTAAACTCTCCAAATTCATCCCGAACTCTTACAATTAGTCAAATGCATTCGATTGTCACACATGTTGACCCCAAAAACATAAACAAAGCTGTTTACTGCTTTTAATCAATGTTTTTGCGGTTTTAGCCTGTTTTCTCGTTTTAAGCCTGTTTTGGAACAACATAGGTGTAAGTGTTGTCTAAACACTCCAAATTAAATCCGAACTCTTATAATTAGTCAAACGCATTAGATTGTTGCATATTTTCAACCTAGAAAGAGTAACGTAGCTGTTTACTGCCTTAAATCAATGTTTTCTCGGGTTTAGCCTGTTTCGGGACAAAATGAGTATAATTGTTGTCTAAACTCTCCAAATTCATCCCGAACTCTTACAATTAGTCAAATGCATTCGATTGTCACACATGTTGACCCCAGAAACACAAACAAAGCTGTTTACTGCTTTTAATCAATGTTTTCGCAGTTTTAGCCTGTTTTCTCGTTTTAAGCCTGTTTTGGAACAAAATAGGTATAAGTGTTGTCTAAACACTCCAAATTAAACCCGAACGCTTATAATTAGTCAAACGCATTAGATTGTTGCATAATTTCACCCTAGAAAGAGTAACATAGCTGTTTACTGCTTTAAATCAATGTTTTCTCTGTTTTAGCCTGTTTTGGGACAAAATGGGTATAATTTTTGTCTAAACACTCCAAATTCCTTCCGAACTCTTACCAATAGGTAAATGCATTGGATTGTCACACATTTTTACACTAGAAACACAAACAAAGCTGTTTACTGCTTCGAGTTAATGTTTTCTTGGTTTTAGCCTGTTTTCTCGTTTTAAGCCTATTTTGGAACAAAATAGGTATAAGTGTTGTCTAAACACTCCAAATTAAACCCAAACTCTTGTAATTATTCAAACGCATTAGATTGTTACATATTTTCACCCTAGAAAGAGTAACATAGCTGTTTACTGCTATAAATCAATGTTTTCTCGGGTTTAGCCTGTTCCGGGACAAAATGGGTATAATTGTTGTCTAAACACTCCAAATTCATCCCGAAATCTTACAATTAGTCAAATGCATTCGATTGTCACACATGTTAACCCCAGAAACACAAACAAAGCTGTTTACTACTTTTCATCAATGTTTTCGCGGTTTTAGCCTGTTTTCTCGTTTTAAGCCTATTTTGGAACAAAATAGGTATAAGTGTTGTCTAAACACTCCAAATTAAACCCGAACTCTTATAATTATTCAAAGGCATTAGATTGTTACATATTTTCACCCTAGAAAGAGTAACATAGCTGTTTACTGCTTTAAATCAATGTTTTCTCGGGTTTAGCCTGTTTCGGGACAAAATGGGTATAATTGTTGTCTAAACACTCCAAATTCATCCCGAACTCTTACAATTAGTCAAATGCATTCGATTGTAACACATGTTAACCCCAGAAACACAAACAAAGCTGTTTACTGCTTTTCATCAATGTTTTCGCGGTTTTAGCCTGTTTTCTCGTTTTAAGCCTATTTTGGAACAAAATAGGTATAAGTGTTGTCTAAACACTCCAAATTAAACCCGAACTCTTATAATTATTCAAACGCATTAGAATATTACATATTTTCACCCTAGAAAGAGTAACATAGCTGTTTACTGCTTTAAATCAATGTTTTCTCGGGTTTAGCCTGTTTCGGGACAAAATGGGTATAATTGTTGTCTAAACACTCCAAATTCATCCCAAACTCTTACAATTAGTCAAATGCATTCGATTGTCACACATGTTGACCCCAAAAACATAAACAAAGCTGTTTACTGCTTTTAATCAATGTTTTTGCGGTTTTAGCCTGTTTTCTCGTTTTAAGCCTGTTTTTGAACAACATAGGTGTAAGTGTTGTCTAAACACTCCAAATTAAACCCGAAATCTTATAATTAGTCAAACGCATTAGATTGTTGCATATTTTCACCCTAGAAAGAGTAACATAGCTGTTTACTGCTTTAAATCAATGTTTTCTCGGGTTTAGCCTGTTTCGGGACAAAATGAGTATAATTGTTGTCTAAACTCTCCAAATTCATCCCGAACTCTTACAAATAGTTAAATGCATTTGATTCTCACACATTTTTACACGAGAAACACAAACAAATCTGTTTACTACTTCGAATTAATGTTTACTCGGTTTTATCCTGTTTTCTCGTTTTATGCATGTTTTGGAACAAAATAGGTATAAGCATTGTCTAAACTTTCCAAATTAAACCCGAACGCTTATAATTAGTCAAACGCATTAGATTGTTGCATAATTTCACCCTAGAAAGAGTAACATAGCTGTTTACTGCTTTAAATCAATGTTTTCTCTGTTTTAGCCTGTTTTGGGACAAAATGGGTATAATTGTTGTCTAAACACTCCAAATTCCTTCCGAACTCTTACCAATAGGTAAATGCATTGGATTGTCACACATTTATACACTAGAAACACAAACAAAGCTGTTTACTGCTTCGAGTTAATGTTTTCTCGGTTTTAGCCTGTTTTCTCGTTTTAAGCCTATTTTGGAACAAAATAGGTATAAGTGTTGTCTAAACACTCCAAATTAAACCCAAACTCTTGTAATTATTCAAACGCATTAGATTGTTACATATTTTCACCCTAGAAAGAGTAACATAGCTGTTTACTGCTATAAATCAATGTTTTCTCGGGTTTAGCCTGTTCCGGGACAAAATGGGTATAATTGTTGTCTAAACACTCCAAATTCATCCCGAACTCTTACAATTAGTCAAATGCATTCGATTGTCACACATGTTAACCCCAGAAACACAAACAAAACTGTTTACTACTTTTCATCAATGTTTTCGCGGTTTTAGCCTGTTTTCTCGTTTTAAGCCTATTTTGGAACAAAATAGGTATAAGTGTTGTCTAAACACTCCAAATTAAACCCGAACTCTTATAATTATTCAAAGGCATTAGATTGTTACATATTTTCACCCTAGAAAGAGTAACATAGCTGTTTACTGCTTTAAATCAATGTTTTCTCGGGTTTAGCCTGTTTCGGGACAAAATGGGTATAATTGTTGTCTAAACACTCCAAATTCATCCCGAACTCTTACAATTAGTCAAATGCATTCGATTGTAACACATGTTAACCCCAGAAACACAAACAAAGCTGTTTACTGCTTTTCATCAATGTTTTCGCGGTTTTAGCCTGTTTTCTCGTTTTAAGCCTATTTTGGAACAAAATAGGTATAAGTGTTGTCTAAACACTCCAAATTAAACCCGAACTCTTATAATTATTCAAACGCATTAGAATATTACATATTTTCACCCTAGAAAGAGTAACATAGCTGTTTACTGCTTTAAATCAATGTTTTCTCGGGTTTAGCCTGTTTCGGGACAAAATGGGTATAATTGTTGTCTAAACACTCCAAATTCATCCCAAACTCTTACAATTAGTCAAATGCATTCGATTGTCACACATGTTGACCCCAAAAACATAAACAAAGCTGTTTACTGCTTTTAATCAATGTTTTTGCGGTTTTAGCCTGTTTTCTCGTTTTAAGCCTGTTTTTGAACAACATAGGTGTAAGTGTTGTCTAAACACTCCAAATTAAACCCGAAATCTTATAATTAGTCAAACGCATTAGATTGTTGCATATTTTCACCCTAGAAAGAGTAACATAGCTGTTTACTGCTTTAAATCAATGTTTCCTCGGGTTTAGCCTGTTTCGGGACAAAATGAGTATAATTGTTGTCTAAACTCTCCAAATTCATCCCGAACTCTTACAATTAGTCAAATGCATTCGATTGTCACACATGTTGACCCCAAAAACATAAACAAAGCTGTTTACTGCTTTTAATCAATGTTTTTGCGGTTTTAGCCTGTTTTCTCGTTTTAAGCCTGTTTTGGAACAACATAGGTGTAAGTGTTGTCTAAACACTCCAAATTAAACCCGAACTCTTATAATTAGTCAAACGCATTAGATTGTTGCATATTTTCACCCTAGAAAGAGTAACGTAGCTGTTTACTGCCTTAAATCAATGTTTTCTCGGGTTTAGCCTGTTTCGGGACAAAATGAGTATAATTGTTGTCTAAACTCTCCAAATTCATCCCGAACTCTTACAATTAGTCAAATGCATTCGATTGTCACACATGTTGACCCCAGAAACACAAACAAAGCTGTTTACTGCTTTTAATCAATGTTTTCGCAGTTTTAGCCTGTTTTCTCGTTTTAAGCTTGTTTTGGAACAAAATAGGTATAAGCATTGTCTAAACTTTCCAAATTAAACCCGAACGCTTATAATTAGTCAAACGCATTAGATTGTTGCATAATTTCACCCTAGAAAGAGTAACATAGCTGTTTACTGCTTTAAATCAATGTTTTCTCTGTTTTAGCCTGTTTTGGGACAAAATGGGTATAATTGTTGTCTAAACACTCCAAATTCCTTCCGAACTCTTACCAATAGGTAAATGCATTGGATTGTCACACATTTTTACACTAGAAACACAAACAAAGCTGTTTACTGCTTCGAGTTAATGTTTTCTCGGTTTTAGCCTGTTTTCTCGTTTTAAGCCTATTTTGGAACAAAATAGGTATAAGTGTTGTCTAAACACTCCAAATTAAACCCAAACTCTTGTAATTATTCAAACGCATTAGATTGTTACATATTTTCACCCTAGAAAGAGTAACATAGCTGTTTACTGCTATAAATCAATGTTTTCTCGGGTTTAGCCTGTTCCGGGACAAAATGGGTATAATTGTTGTCTAAACACTCCAAATTCATCCCGAACTCTTACAATTAGTCAAATGCATTCGATTGTCACACATGTTAACCCCAGAAACACAAACAAAACTGTTTACTACTTTTCATCAATGTTTTCGCGGTTTTAGCCTGTTTTCTCGTTTTAAGCCTATTTTGGAACAAAATAGGTATAAGTGTTGTCTAAACACTCCAAATTAAACCCGAACTCTTATAATTATTCAAAGGCATTAGATTGTTACATATTTTCACCCTAGAAAGAGTAACATAGCTGTTTACTGCTTTAAATCAATGTTTTCTCGGGTTTAGCCTGTTTCGGGACAAAATGGGTATAATTGTTGTCTAAACACTCCAAATTCATCCCGAACTCTTACAATTAGTCAAATGCATTCGATTGTAACACATGTTAACCCCAGAAACACAAACAAAGCTGTTTACTGCTTTTCATCAATGTTTTCGCGGTTTTAGCCTGTTTTCTCGTTTTAAGCCTATTTTGGAACAAAATAGGTATAAGTGTTGTCTAAACACTCCAAATTAAACCCGAACTCTTATAATTATTCAAACGCATTAGAATATTACATATTTTCACCCTAGAAAGAGTAACATAGCTGTTTACTGCTTTAAATCAATGTTTTCTCGGGTTTAGCCTGTTTCGGGACAAAATGGGTATAATTGTTGTCTAAACACTCCAAATTTATCCCAAACTCTTACAATTAGTCAAATGCATTGGATTGTCACACATGTTGACCCCAAAAACATAAACAAAGCTGTTTACTGCTTTTAATCAATGTTTTTGCGGTTTTAGCCTGTTTTCTCGTTTTAAGCCTGTTTTTGAACAACATAGGTGTAAGTGTTGTCTAAACACTCCAAATTAAACCCGAAATCTTATAATTAGTCAAACGCATTAGATTGTTGCATATTTTCACCCTAGAAAGAGTAACATAGCTGTTTACTGCTTTAAATCAATGTTTCCTCAGGTTTAGCCTGTTTCGGGACAAAATGAGTATAATTGTTGTCTAAACTCTCCAAATTCATCCCGAACTCTTACAATTAGTCAAATGCATTCGATTGTCACACATGTTGACCCCAAAAACATAAACAAACCTGTTTACTGGTTTTAATCAAAGTTTTTGCGGTTTTAGCCTGTTTTCTCGTTTTAAGCCTGTTTTGGAACAACATAGGTGTAAGTGTTGTCTAAACACTCCAAATTAAACCCGAACTCTTATAATTAGTCAAACGCATTAGATTGTTGCATATTTTCACCCTAGAAAGAGTAACGTAGCTGTTTACTGCCTTAAATCAATGTTTTCTCGGGTTTAGCCTGTTTCGGGACAAAATGAGTATAATTGTTGTCTAAACTCTCCAAATTCATCCTGAACTCTTACAATTAGTCAAATGCATTCGATTGTCACACATGTTGACCCCAGAAACACAAACAAAGCTGTTTACTGCTTTTAATCAACGTTTTCGCAGTTTTAGCCTGTTTTCTCGTTTTAAGCCTGTTTTGGAACAAAATAGGTATAAGTGTTGTCTAAACACTCCAAATTAAACCCGAACGCTTATAATTAGTCAAACGCATTAGATTGTTGCATAATTTCACCCTAGAAAGAGTAACATAGCTGTTTACTGCTTTAAATCAATGTTTTCTCGGGTTTAGCCTGTTCCGGGACAAAATGGGTATAATTGTTGTCTAAACACTCCAAATTCCTTCCGAACTCTTACCAATAGGTAAATGCATTGGATTGTCACACATTTTTACACTAGAAACACAAACAAAGCTGTTTACTGCTTCGAGTTAATGTTTTCTCGGTTTTAGCCTGTTTTCTCGTTTTAAGCCTATTTTGGAACAAAATAGGTATAAGTGTTGTCTAAACACTCCAAATTAAACCCAAACTCTTGTAATTATTCAAACGCATTAGATTGTTACATATTTTCACCCTAGAAAGAGTAACATAGCTGTTTACTGCTATAAATCAATGTTTTCTCGGGTTTAGCCTGTTCCGGGACAAAATGGGTATAATTGTTGTGTAAACACTCCAAATTCATCCCGAACTCTTACAATTAGTCAAATGAATTCGATTGTCACACATATTAACCCCAGAAACACAAACAAAGCTGTTTACTACTTTTCATCAATGTATTCGCGGTTTTAACCTGTTTTCTCGTTTTAAGCCTATTTTGGAACAAAATAGGTATAAGTGTTGTCTAAACACTCCAAATTAAACCCGAACTCTTATAATTATTCAAAGTCATTAGATTGTTACATATTTTCACCCTAGAAAGAGTAACATAGCTGTTTACTGCTTTAAATCAATGTTTTCTCGGGTTTAGCCTGTTTCGGGACAAAATGGGTATAATTGTTGTCTAAACTCTCCAAATTCATCCCGAACTCTTACAATTAGTCAAATGCATTCGATTGTCACACATGTTGACCCCAAAAACATAAACAAAGCTGTTTACTGCTTTTAATCAATGTTTTTGCGGTTTTAGCCTGTTTTCTCGTTTTAAGCCTGTTTTTGAACAACATAGGTGTAAGTGTTGTCTAAACACTCCAAATTAAACTAGAAATCTTATAATTAGTCAAACGCATTAGATTGTTGCATATTTTCACCCTAGAAAGAGTAACATAGCTGTTTACTGCTTTAAATCAATGTTTCCTCGGGTTTAGCCTCTTTCGGGACAAAATGAGTATAATTGTTGTCTAAACACTCCAAATTCATCCCGAACTCTTACAATTAGTCAAATGCATTCGATTGTAACACATGTTAACCCCAGAAACACAAACAAAGCTGTTTACTGCTTTTCATCAATGTTTTCGCGGTTTTAGCCTGTTTTCTCGTTTTAAGCCTATTTTGGAACAAAATAGGTATAAGTGTTGTCTAAACACTCCAAATTAAACCCGAACTCTTATAATTAGTCAAACGCATTAGATTGTTGCATATTTTCACCCTAGAAAGAGTAACATAGCTGTTTACTGCTTTAAATCAATGTTTCCTCGGGTTTAGCCTGTTTCGGGACAAAATGAGTATAATTGTTGTCTAAACTCTCCAAATTCATCCCGAACTCTTACAATTAGTCAAATGCATTCGATTGTCACACATGTTGACCCCAGAAACACAAACAAAGCTGTTTACTGCTTTTAATCAATGTTTTCGCAGTTTTAGCCTGTTTTCTCGTTTTAAGCCTGGTTTGGAACAAAATAGGTATAAGTGTTGTCTAAACACTCCAAATTAAACCCGAACTCTTATTATTAGTCAAACGCATTAGATTGTTGCATAATTTCACCCTAGAAAGAGTAACATAGCTGTTTACTGCTTTAAATCAATGTTTTCTCTGTTTTAGCCTGTTTTGGGACAAACTGGGTATAATTGTTGTCTAAACACTCCAAATTCCTTCCGAACTCTTACAAATAGTTAAATGCATTTGATTCTCACACATTTTTACACGAGAAACACAAACAAATCTGTTTACTACTTCGAATTAATGTTTACTCGGTTTTAGCCTGTTTTCTCGTTTTATGCATGTTTTGGAACAAAATAGGTATAAGTGTTGTCTAAACACTCCAAATTAAACCCGAAATCTTATAATTAGTCAAACGCATTAGATTGTTGCATATTTTCACCCTAGAAAGAGTAACATAGCTGTTTACTGCTTTAAATCAATGTTTCCTCGGGTTTAGCCTGTTTCGCGACAAAATGAGTATAATTGTTGTCTAAACTCTCCAAATTCATCCCGAACTCTTACAAATAGTTAAATGCATTCGATTGTCACACATGTTGACCCCAAAAACATAAACAAAGCTGTTTACTGCTTTTAATCAATGTTTACTCGGTTTTAGCCTGTTTTCTCGTTTTAAGCCTGGTTTGGAACAAAATAGGTATAAGTGTTGTCTAAACACTCCAAATTAAACCCGAACTCTTATTATTAGTCAAACGCATTAGATTGTTACATATTTTCACCCTAGAAAGAGTAACATTGCTGTTTACTGCTTTAAATCAATGTTTTCTCGGGTTTAGCCTGTTTCGGGACAAAATGGGTATAATTGTTGTCTAAACACTCCAAATTCATCCCGAACTCTTACAATTAGTCAAATGCATTCGATTGTCACACATGTTGACCCCAGAAACACAAACAAAGCTGTTTACTGCTTTTAATCAATGTTTTTGCGGTTTTAGCCTGTTTTCTCGTTTTAAGCCTGGTTTGGAACAACATAGGTGTAAGTGTTGTCTAAACACTCCAAATTAAACCCGAACTCTTATAATTAGTCAAACGCATTAGATTGTTGCATATTTTCACCCTAGAAAGAGTAACATAGCTGTTTACTGCTTTAAATCAATGTTTCCTCGGGTTTAGCCTGTTTCGGGACGAAATGAGTATAATTGTTGTCTAAACTCTCCAAATTCATCCCGAACTCTTACAATTAGTCAAATGCATTCGATTGTCACACATGTTGACCCCAGAAACACAAACAAAGCTGTTTACTGCTTTTAATCAATGTTTTCGCAGTTTTAGCCTGTTTTCTCGTTTTAAGCCTGGTTTGGAACAAAATAGGTATAAGTGTTGTCTAAACACTCCAAATTAAACCCGAACTCTTATTATTAGTCAAACGCATTAGATTGTTGCATAATTTCACCCTAGAAAGAGTAACATAGCTGTTTACTGCTTTAAATCAATGTTTTCTCTGTTTTAGCCTGTTTTGGGACAAACTGGGTATAATTGTTGTCTAAACACTCCAAATTCCTTCCGAACTCTTACAAATAGATAAATGCATTGGATTCTCACACATTTTTACACGAGAAACACAAACAAATCTGTTTACTACTTCGAATTAATGTTTACTCGGTTTTAGCCTGTTTTCTCGTTTTATGCATGTTTTGGAACAAAATAGGTATAAGCGTTGTCTAAACACTCCAAATTAAACCCGAACTCTTATAATTATTCAAACGCATTAGATTGTTACATATTTTCACCCTAGAAAGAGTAACATAGCTGTTTACTGCTTTAAATCAATGTTTTCTCTGTTTTAGCCTGTTTTGGGACAAAATGGGTATAATTGTTGTCTAAACACTCCAAATTCCTTCCGAACTGTTACAAATAGTTAAATGCATTGGATTCTCACACATTTTTACACGAGAAACACAAACAAATCTGTTTACTACTTCGAATTAATGTTTACTCGGTTTTAGCCTGTTTTCTCGTTTTAAGCCTATTTTAGAACAAAATAGGTATAAGTGTTGTCTAAACACTCCAAATTAAACCCGAACTCTTATAATTATTCAAACGCATTAGATTGTTACATATTTTCACCCTAGAAAGAGTAACATTGCTGTTTACTGCTTTAAATCAATGTTTTCTCGGGTTTAGCCTGTTTCGGGACAAAATGGGTATAATTGTTGTCTAAACACTCCAAATTCATCCCAAACTCTTACAATTAGTCAAATGCATTCGATTGTCACACATGTTGACCCCAAAAACATAAACAAAGCTGTTTACTGCTTTTAATCAATGTTTTTGCGGTTTTAGCCTGTTTTCTCGTTTTAAGCCTGTTTTTGAACAACATAGGTGTAAGTGTTGTCTAAACACTCCAAATTAAACCCGAAATCTTATAATTAGTCAAACGCATTAGATTGTTGCATATTTTCACCCTAGAAAGAGTAACATAGCTGTTTACTGCTTTAAATCAATGTTTCCTCGGGTTTAGCCTGTTTCGGGACAAAATGAGTATAATTATTGTCTAAACTCTCCAAATTCATCCCAAACTCTTACAATTAGTCAAATGCATTCGATTGTCACACATGTTGACCCCAGAAACACAAACAAAGCTGTATACTGCTTTTAATCAATGTTTTTGCGGTTTTAGCCTGTTTTCTCGTTTTAAGCCTGGTTTGGAACAACATAGGTATAAGTGTTGTCTAAACACTCCAAATTAAACCCGAACTCTTATAATTAGTCAAACGCATTAGATTGTTGCATATTTTCACCCTAGAAAGAGTAACATAGCTGTTTACTGCTTTAAATCAATGTTTCCTTGGGTTTAGCCTGTTTCGGGACAAAATGAGTATAATTGTTGTCTAAACTCTCCAAATTCATCCCGAACTCTTACAATTATTCAAATGCATTCGATTGTCACACATGTTGACCCCAGAAACACAAACAAAGCTGTTTACTGCTTTTAATCAATGTTTTCGCAGTTTTAGCCTGTTTTCTCGTTTTAAGCCTGGTTTGGAACAAAATAGGTATAAGTGTTGTCTAAACACTCCAAATTAAACCCGAACTCTTATTATTAGTCAAACGCATTAGATTGTTGCATAATTTCACCCTAGAAAGAGTAACATAGCTGTTTACTGCTTTAAATCAATGTTTTCTCTGTTTTAACCTGTTTTGGGACAAACTGGGTATAATTGTTGTCTAAACACTCCAAATTCCTTCCGAACTCTTACAAATAGTTAAATGCATTGGATTCTCACTCATTTTTACACGAGAAACACAAACAAATCTGTTTACTACTTCGAATTAATGTTTACTCGGTTTTAGCCTGTTTTCTCGTTTTATGCATGTTTTGGAACAAAATAGGTATAAGCGTTGTCTAAACACTCCAAATTAAACCCGAACTCTTATAATTATTCAAACGCATTAGAATATTACATATTTTCACCCTAGAAAGAGTAACATAGCTGTTTACTGCTTTAAATCAATGTTTTCTCGGGTTTAGCCTGTTTCGGGACAAAATGGGTATAATTGTTGTCTAAACACTCCAAATTCATCCCGAACTCTTACAATTAGTCAAATGCATTCGATTGTCACACATGTTGACCCCAGAAACACAAACAAAGCTGTTTACTGCTTTTAATCAATGTTTTTGCGGTTTTAGCCTGTTTTCTCGTTTTAAGCCTAGTTTGGAACAACATAGGTGTAAGTGTTGTCTAAACACTCCAAATTAAACCCGAACTCTTATAATTAGTCAAACGCATTAGATTGTTGCATATTTTCACCCTAGAAAGAGTAACATAGCTGTTTACTGCTTTAAATCAATGTTTCCTCGGGTTTAGCCTGTTTCGGGACAAAATGAGTATAATTGTTGTCTAAACTCTCCAAATTCATCCCGAAGTCTTACAATTATTCAAATGCATTCGATTGTCACACATGTTGACCCCAGAAACACAAACAAAGCTGTTTACTGCTTTTAATCAATGTTTTCGCAGTTTTAGCCTGTTTTCTCGTTTTAAGCCTGGTTTGGAACAAAATAGGTATAAGTGTTGTCTAAACACTCCAAATTAAACCCGAACTCTTATTATTAGTCAAACGCATTAGATTGTTGCATAATTTCACCCTAGAAAGAGTAACATAGCTGTTTACTGCTTTAAATCAATGTTTTCTCTGTTTTAGCCTGTTTTGGGACAAACTGGGTATAATTGTTGTCTAAACACTCCAAATTCCTTCCGAACTCTTACAAATAGTTAAATGCATTGGATTCTCACACATTTTTACACGAGAAACACAAACAAATCTGTTTACTACTTCGAATTAATGTTTACTCGGTTTTAGCCTGTTTTCTCGTTTTAAGCCTGTTTTTGAACAACATAGGTGTAAGTGTTGTCTAAACACTCCAAATTAAACCCGAAATCTTATAATTAGTCAAACGCATTAGATTGTTGCATATTTTCACCCTAGAAAGAGTAACATAGCTGTTTACTGCTTTAAATCAATGTTTCCTCGGGTTTAGCCTGTTTCGGGACAAAATGAGTATAATTATTGTCTAAACTCTCCAAATTCATCCCAAACTCTTACAATTAGTCAAATGCATTCGATTGTCACACATGTTGACCCCAGAAACACAAACAAAGCTGTATACTGCTTTTAATCAATGTTTTTGCGGTTTTAGCCTGTTTTCTCGTTTTAAGCCTGGTTTGGAACAACATAGGTATAAGTGTTGTCTAAACACTCCAAATTAAACCCGAACTCTTATAATTAGTCAAACGCATTAGATTGTTGCATATTTTCACCCTAGAAAGAGTAACATAGCTGTTTACTGCTTTAAATCAATGTTTCCTTGGGTTTAGCCTGTTTCGGGACAAAATGAGTATAATTGTTGTCTAAACTCTCCAAATTCATCCCGAACTCTTACAATTATTCAAATGCATTCGATTGTCACACATGTTGACCCCAGAAACACAAACAAAGCTGTTTACTGCTTTTAATCAATGTTTTCGCAGTTTTAGCCTGTTTTCTCGTTTTAAGCCTGGTTTGGAACAAAATAGGTATAAGTGTTGTCTAAACACTCCAAATTAAACCCGAACTCTTATTATTCGTCAAACGCATTAGATTGTTGCATAATTTCACCCTAGAAAGAGTAACATAGCTGTTTACTGCTTTAAATCAATGTTTTCTCTGTTTTAACCTGTTTTGGGACAAACTGGGTATAATTGTTGTCTAAACACTCCAAATTCCTTCCGAACTCTTACAAATAGTTAAATGCATTGGATTCTCACACATTTTTACACGAGAAACACAAACAAATCTGTTTACTACTTCGAATTAATGTTTACTCGGTTTTAGCCTGTTTTCTCGTTTTATGCATGTTTTGGAACAAAATAGGTATAAGCGTTGTCTAAACACTCCAAATTAAACCCGAACTCTTATAATTATTCAAACGCATTAGAATATTACATATTTTCACCCTAGAAAGAGTAACATAGCTGTTTACTGCTTTAAATCAATGTTTTCTCGGGTTTAGCCTGTTTCGGGACAAAATGGGTATAATTGTTGTCTAAACACTCCAAATTCATCCCAAACTCTTACAATTAGTCAAATGCATTCGATTGTCACACATGTTGACCCCAAAAACATAAACAAAGCTGTTTACTGCTTTTAATCAATGTTTTTGCGGTTTTAGCCTGTTTTCTCGTTTTAAGCCTGTTTTTGAACAACATAGGTGTAAGTGTTGTCTAAACACTCCAAATTAAACCCGAAATCTTATAATTAGTCAAACGCATTAGATTGTTGCATATTTTCACCCTAGAAAGAGTAACATAGCTGTTTACTGCTTTAAATCAATGTTTCCTCGGGTTTAGCCTGTTTCGGGACAAAATGAGTATAATTATTGTCTAAACTCTCCAAATTCATCCCAAACTCTTACAATTAGTCAAATGCATTCGATTGTCACACATGTTGACCCCAGAAACACAAACAAAGCTGTATACTGCTTTTAATCAATGTTTTTGCGGTTTTAGCCTGTTTTCTCGTTTTAAGCCTGGTTTGGAACAACATAGGTATAAGTGTTGTCTAAACACTCCAAATTAAACCCGAACTCTTATAATTAGTCAAACGCATTAGATTGTTGCATATTTTCACCCTAGAAAGAGTAACATAGCTGTTTACTGCTTTAAATCAATGTTTCCTTGGGTTTAGCCTGTTTCGGGACAAAATGAGTATAATTGTTGTCTAAACTCTCCAAATTCATCCCGAACTCTTACAATTATTCAAATGCATTCGATTGTCACACATGTTGACCCCAGAAACACAAACAAAGCTGTTTACTGCTTTTAATCAATGTTTTCGCAGTTTTAGCCTGTTTTCTCGTTTTAAGCCTGGTTTGGAACAAAATAGGTATAAGTGTTGTCTAAACACTCCAAATTAAACCCGAACTCTTATTATTAGTCAAACGCATTAGATTGTTGCATAATTTCACCCTAGAAAGAGTAACATAGCTGTTTACTGCTTTAAATCAATGTTTTCTCTGTTTTAACCTGTTTTGGGACAAACTGGGTATAATTGTTGTCTAAACACTCCAAATTCCTTCCGAACTCTTACAAATAGTTAAATGCATTGGATTCTCACACATTTTTACACGAGAAACACAAACAAATCTGTTTACTACTTCGAATTAATGTTTACTCGGTTTTAGCCTGTTTTCTCGTTTTATGCATGTTTTGGAACAAAATAGGTATAAGCGTTGTCTAAACACTCCAAATTAAACCCGAACTCTTATAATTATTCAAACGCATTAGAATATTACATATTTTCACCCTAGAAAGAGTAACATAGCTGTTTACTGCTTTAAATCAATGTTTTCTCGGGTTTAGCCTGTTTCGGGACAAAATGGGTATAATTGTTGTCTAAACACTCCAAATTCATCCCAAACTCTTACAATTAGTCAAATGCATTCGATTGTCACACATGTTGACCCCAAAAACATAAACAAAGCTGTTTACTGCTTTTAATCAATGTTTTTGCGGTTTTAGCCTGTTTTCTCGTTTTAAGCCTGTTTTTGAACAACATAGGTGTAAGTGTTGTCTAAACACTCCAAATTAAACCCGAAATCTTATAATTAGTCAAACGCATTAGATTGTTGCATATTTTCACCCTAGAAAGAGTAACATAGCTGTTTACTGCTTTAAATCAATGTTTCCTCGGGTTTAGCCTGTTTCGGGACAAAATGAGTATAATTGTTGTCTAAACTCTCCAAATTCATCCCGAACTCTTACAATTAGTCAAATGCATTCGATTGTCACACATGTTGACCCCAGAAACACAAACAAAGCTGTATACTGCTTTTAATCAATGTTTTTGCGGTTTTAGCCTGTTTTCTCGTTTTAAGCCTGGTTTGGAACAACATAGGTGTAAGTGTTGTCTAAACACTCCAAATTAAACCCGAACTCTTATAATTAGTCAAACGCATTAGATTGTTGCATAATTTCACCCTAGAAAGAGTAACATAGCTGTTTACTGCTTTAAATCAATGTTTTCTCTGTTTTAGCCTGTTTTGGGACAAAATGGGTATAATTGTTGTCTAAACACTCCAAATTCCTTCCGAACTCTTACAAATAGTTAAATGCATTTGATTCTCACACAAACAAAGCTGTTTACTGCTTCGAGTTAATGTTTTCTCGGTTCTAGCCTGTTTTCTCGTTTTAAGCCTATTTTGGAACAAAATAGGTATAAGTGTTGTCTAAACACTCCAAATTAAACCCAACCTCTTGTAATTATTCAAACGCATTAGATTGTTACATATTTTCACCCTAGAAAGAGTAACATAGCTGTTTACTGCTATAAATCAATGTTTTCTCGGGTGTAGCCTGTTCCGGGACAAAATGGGTATAATTGTTGTCTAAACACTCCAAATTCATCCCGAACTCTTACAATTAGTCAAATGCATTCGATTGTCACACATGTTAACCCCAGAAACACAAACAAAGCTGTTTACTGCTTTTCATCAATGTTTTCGCGGTTTTAGCCTGTTTTCTCGTTTTAAGCCTATTTTGGAACAAAATAGGTATAAATGTTGTCTAAACACTCCAAATTAAACCCGAACTCTTATAATTATTCAAACGCATTAGAATATTACATATTTTCACCCTAGAAAGAGTAACATAGCTGTTTACTGCTTTAAATCAATGTTTTCTCGGGTTTAGCCTGTTTCGGGACAAAATGGGTATAATTGTTGTCTAAACACTCCAAATTCATCCCAAACTCTTACAATTAGTCAAATGCATTCGATTGTCACACATGTTGACCCCAAAAACATAAACAAAGCTGTTTACTGCTTTTAATCAATGTTTTTGCGGTTTTAGCCTGTTTTCTCGTTTTAAGCCTGTTTTTGAACAACATAGGTGTAAGTGTTGTCTAAACACTCCAAATTAAACCAGAAATCTTATAATTATTCAAACGCATTAGATTGTTGCATATTTTCACCCTAGAAAGAGTAACATAGCTGTTTACTGCTTTAAATCAATGTTTCCTCGGGTTTAGCCTGTTTCGGGACAAAATGAGTATAATTGTTGTCTAAACTCTCCAAATTCATCCCGAACTCTTACAATTAGTCAAATGCATTCGATTGTCACACATGTTGACCCCAGAAACACAAACAAAGCTGTATACTGCTTTTAATCAATGTTTTTGCGGTTTTAGCCTGTTTTCTCGTTTTAAGCCTGGTTTGGAACAACATAGGTGTAAGTGTTGTCTAAACACTCCAAATTAAACCCGAACTCTTATAATTAGTCAAACGCATTAGATTGTTGCATATTTTCACCCTAGAAAGAGTAACATAGCTGTTTACTGCTTTAAATCAATGTTTCCTCGGGTTTAGCCTGTTTCGGGACAAAATGAGTATAATTATTGTCTAAACTCTCCAAATTCATCCCAAACTCTTACAATTAGTCAAATGCATTCGATTGTCACACATGTTGACCCCAGAAACACAAACAAAGCTGTATACTGCTTTTAATCAATGTTTTTGCGGTTTTAGCCTGTTTTCTCGTTTTAAGCCTGGTTTGGAACAACATAGGTGTAAGTGTTGTCTAAACACTCCAAATTAAACCCGAACTCTTATAATTAGTCAAACGCATTAGATTGTTGCATATTTTCACCCTAGAAAGAGTAACATAGCTGTTTACTGCTTTAAATCAATGTTTCCTTGGGTTTAGCCTGTTTCGGGACAAAATGAGTATAATTGTTGTCTAAACTCTCCAAATTCATCCCGAACTCTTACAATTATTCAAATGCATTCGATTGTCACACATGTTGACCCCAGAAACACAAACAAAGCTGTTTACTGCTTTTAATCAATGTTTTCGCAGTTTTAGCCTGTTTTCTCGTTTTAAGCCTGGTTTGGAACAAAATAGGTATAAGTGTTGTCTAAACACTCCAAATTAAACCCGAACTCTTATTATTAGTCAAACGCATTAGATTGTTGCATAATTTTTACCCTAGAAAGAGTAACATAGCTGTTTACTGCTTTAAATCAATGTTTTCTCTATTTTAACCTGTTTTGGGACAAACTGGGTATAATTGTTGTCTAAACACTCCAAATTCCTTCCGAACTCTTACAAATAGTTAAATGCATTGGATTCTCACACATTTTTACACGAGAAACACAAACAAATCTGTTTACTACTTCGAATTAATGTTTACTCGGTTTTAGCCTGTTTTCTCGTTTTAAGCCTGTTTTTAAACAACATAGGTGTAAGTGTTGTCTAAACACTCCAAATTAAACCAGAAATCTTATAATTAGTCAAACGCATTAGATTGTTGCATATTTTCACCCTAGAAAGAGTAACATAGCTGTTTACTGCTTTAAATCAATGTTTCCTCGGGTTTAGCCTGTTTCGGGACAAAATGAGTATAATTGTTGTCTAAACTCTCCAAATTCATCCCGAACTCTTACAATTAGTCAAATGCATTCGATTGTCACACATGTTGACCCCAGAAACACAAACAAAGCTGTATACTGCTTTTAATCAATGTTTTTGCGGTTTTAGCCTGTTTTCTCGTTTTAAGCCTGGTTTGGAACAACATAGGTGTAAGTGTTGTCTAAACACTCCAAATTAAACCCGAACTCTTATAATTAGTCAAACGCATTAGATTGTTGCATATTTTCACCCTAGAAAGAGTAACATAGCTGTTTACTGCTTTAAATCAATGTTTCCTCGGGTTTAGCCTGTTTCGGGACAAAATGAGTATAATTGTTGTCTAAACTCTCCAAATTCATCCCGAACTCTTACAATTAGTCAAATGCATTCGATTGTCACACATGTTGACCCCAGAAACACAAACAAAGCTGTATACTGCTTTTAATCAATGTTTTTGCGGTTTTAGCCTGTTTTCTCGTTTTAAGCCTGGTTTGGAACAACATAGGTGTAAGTGTTGTCTAAACACTCCAAATTAAACCCGAACTCTTATAATTAGTCAAACGCATTAGATTGTTGCATAATTTCACCCTAGAAAGAGTAACATAGCTGTTTACTGCTTTAAATCAATGTTTTCTCTGTTTTAGCCTGTTTTGGGACAAAATGGGTATAATTGTTGTCTAAACACTCCAAATTCCTTCCGAACTCTTACAAATAGTTAAATGCATTTGATTCTCACACATTTTTACACTAGAAACACAAAAAAAGCTGTTTACTGCTTCGAGTTAATGTTTTCTCGGTTCTAGCCTGTTTTCTCGTTTTAAGCCTATTTTGGAACAAAATAGGTATAAGTGTTGTCTAAACACTCCAAATTAAACCCAAACTCTTGTAATTATTCAAACGCATTAGATTGTTACATATTTTCACCCTAGAAAGAGTAACATAGCTGTTTACTGCTATAAATCAATGTTTTCTCGGGTTTAGCCTGTTCCGGGACAAAATGGGTATAATTGTTGTCTAAACACTCCAAATTCATCCCGAACTCTTACAATTAGTCAAATGCATTCGATTGTCACACATGTTAACCCCAGAAACACAAACAAAGCTGTTTACTCCTTTTCATCAATGTTTTCGCGGTTTTAGCCTGTTTTCTCGTTTTAAGCCTATTTTGGAACAAAATAGGTATAAGTGTTGTCTAAACACTCCAAATTAAACCCGAACTCTTATAATTATTCAAAGGCATTAGATTGTTACATATTTTCACCCTAGAAAGAGTAACATAGCTGTTTACTGCTTTAAATCAATGTTTTCTCGGGTTTAGCCTGTTTCGGGACAAAATGGGTATAATTGTTGTCTAAACACTCCAAATTCATCCCGAACTCTTACAATTAGTCAAATGCATTCGATTGTAACACATGTTAACCCCAGAAACACAAACAAAGCTGTTTACTGCTTTTCATCAATGTTTTCGCGGTTTTAGCCTGTTTTCTCGTTTTAAGCCTATTTTGGAACAAAATAGGTATAAATGTTGTCTAAACACTCCAAATTAAACCCGAACTCTTATAATTATTCAAACGCATTAGAATATTACATATTTTCACCCTAGAAAGAGTAACATAGCTGTTTACTGCTTTAAATCAATGTTTTCTCGGGTTTAGCCTGTTTCGGGACAAAATGGGTATAATTGTTGTCTAAACACTCCAAATTCATCCCAAACTCTTACAATTAGTCAAATGCATTCGATTGTCACACATGTTGACCCCAAAAACATAAACAAAGCTGTTTACTGCTTTTAATCAATGTTTTTGCGGTTTTAGCCTGTTTTCTCGTTTTAAGCCTGTTTTTGAACAACATAGGTGTAAGTGTTGTCTAAACACTCCAAATTAAACCAGAAATCTTATAATTATTCAAACGCATTAGATTGTTGCATATTTTCACCCTAGAAAGAGTAACATAGCTGTTTACTGCTTTAAATCAATGTTTCCTCGGGTTTAGCCTGTTTCGGGACAAAATGAGTATAATTGTTGTCTAAACTCTCCAAATTCATCCCGAACTCTTACAATTAGTCAAATGCATTCGATTGTCACACATGTTGACCCCAGAAACACAAACAAAGCTGTATACTGCTTTTAATCAATGTTTTTGCGGTTTTAGCCTGTTTTCTCGTTTTAAGCCTGGTTTGGAACAACATAGGTGTAAGTGTTGTCTAAACACTCCAAATTAAACCCGAACTCTTATAATTAGTCAAACGCATTAGATTGTTGCATATTTTCACCCTAGAAAGAGTAACATAGCTGTTTACTGCTTTAAATCAATGTTTCCTCGGGTTTAGCCTGTTTCGGGACAAAATGAGTATAATTATTGTCTAAACTCTCCAAATTCATCCCAAACTCTTACAATTAGTCAAATGCATTCGATTGTCACACATGTTGACCCCAGAAACACAAACAAAGCTGTATACTGCTTTTAATCAATGTTTTTGCGGTTTTAGCCTGTTTTCTCGTTTTAAGCCTGGTTTGGAACAACATAGGTGTAAGTGTTGTCTAAACACTCCAAATTAAACCCGAACTCTTATAATTAGTCAAACGCATTAGATTGTTGCATATTTTCACCCTAGAAAGAGTAACATAGCTGTTTACTGCTTTAAATCAATGTTTCCTTGGGTTTAGCCTGTTTCGGGACAAAATGAGTATAATTGTTGTCTAAACTCTCCAAATTCATCCCGAACTCTTACAATTATTCAAATGCATTCGATTGTCACACATGTTGACCCCAGAAACACAAACAAAGCTGTTTACTGCTTTTAATCAATGTTTTCGCAGTTTTAGCCTGTTTTCTCGTTTTAAGCCTGGTTTGGAACAAAATAGGTATAAGTGTTGTCTAAACACTCCAAATTAAACCCGAACTCTTATTATTAGTCAAACGCATTAGATTGTTGCATAATTTCACCCTAGAAAGAGTAACATAGCTGTTTACTGCTTTAAATCAATGTTTTCTCTGTTTTAACCTGTTTTGGGACAAACTGGGTATAATTGTTGTCTAAACACTCCAAATTCCTTCCGAACTCTTACAAATAGTTAAATGCATTGGATTCTCACACGTTTTTACACGAGAAACACAAACAAATCTGTTTACTACTTCGAATTAATGTTTACTCGGTTTTAGCCTGTTTTCTCGTTTTAAGCCTGTTTTTAAACAACATAGGTGTAAGTGTTGTCTAAACACTCCAAATTAAACCAGAAATCTTATAATTAGTCAAACGCATTAGATTGTTGCATATTTTCACCCTAGAAAGAGTAACATAGCTGTTTACTGCTTTAAATCAATGTTTCCTCGGGTTTAGCCTGTTTCGGGACAAAATGAGTATAATTGTTGTCTAAACTCTCCAAATTCATCCCGAACTCTTACAATTAGTCAAATGCATTCGATTGTCACACATGTTGACCCCAGAAACACAAACAAAGCTGTATACTGCTTTTAATCAATGTTTTTGCGGTTTTAGCCTGTTTTCTCGTTTTAAGCCTGGTTTGGAACAACATAGGTGTAAGTGTTGTCTAAACACTCCAAATTAAACCCGAACTCTTATAATTAGTCAAACGCATTAGATTGTTGCATATTTTCACCCTAGAAAGAGTAACATAGCTGTTTACTGCTTTAAATCAATGTTTCCTCGGGTTTAGCCTGTTTCGGGACAAAATGAGTATAATTGTTGTCTAAACTCTCCAAATTCATCCCGAACTCTTACAATTAGTCAAATGCATTCGATTGTCACACATGTTGACCCCAGAAACACAAACAAAGCTGTATACTGCTTTTAATCAATGTTTTTGCGGTTTTAGCCTGTTTTCTCGTTTTAAGCCTGGTTTGGAACAACATAGGTGTAAGTGTTGTCTAAACACTCCAAATTAAACCCGAACTCTTATAATTAGTCAAACGCATTAGATTGTTGCATAATTTCACCCTAGAAAGAGTAACATAGCTGTTTACTGCTTTAAATCAATGTTTTCTCTGTTTTAGCCTGTTTTGGGACAAAATGGGTATAATTGTTGTCTAAACACTCCAAATTCCTTCCGAACTCTTACAAATAGTTAAATGCATTTGATTCTCACACATTTTTACACTAGAAACACAAAAAAAGCTGTTTACTGCTTCGAGTTAATGTTTTCTCGGTTCTAGCCTGTTTTCTCGTTTTAAGCCTATTTTGGAACAAAATAGGTATAAGTGTTGTCTAAACACTCCAAATTAAACCCAAACTCTTGTAATTATTCAAACGCATTAGATTGTTACATATTTTCACCCTAGAAAGAGTAACATAGCTGTTTACTGCTATAAATCAATGTTTTCTCGGGTTTAGCCTGTTCCGGGACAAAATGGGTATAATTGTTGTCTAAACACTCCAAATTCATCCCGAACTCTTACAATTAGTCAAATGCATTCGATTGTCACACATGTTAACCCCAGAAACACAAACAAAGCTGTTTACTCCTTTTCATCAATGTTTTCGCGGTTTTAGCCTGTTTTCTCGTTTTAAGCCTATTTTGGAACAAAATAGGTATAAGTGTTGTCTAAACACTCCAAATTAAACCCGAACTCTTATAATTATTCAAAGGCATTAGATTGTTACATATTTTCACCCTAGAAAGAGTAACATAGCTGTTTACTGCTTTAAATCAATGTTTTCTCGGGTTTAGCCTGTTTCGGGACAAAATGGGTATAATTGTTGTCTAAACACTCCAAATTCATCCCGAACTCTTACAATTAGTCAAATGCATTCGATTGTAACACATGTTAACCCCAGAAACACAAACAAAGCTGTTTACTGCTTTTCATCAATGTTTTCGCGGTTTTAGCCTGTTTTCTCGTTTTAAGCCTATTTTGGAACAAAATAGGTATAAATGTTGTCTAAACACTCCAAATTAAACCCGAACTCTTATAAATATTCAAACGCATTAGAATATTACATATTTTCACCCTAGAAAGAGTAACATAGCTGTTTACTGCTTTAAATCAATGTTTTCTCGGGTTTAGCCTGTTTCGGGACAAAATGGGTATAATTGTTGTCTAAACACTCCAAATTCATCCCAAACTCTTACAATTAGTCAAATGCATTCGATTGTCACACATGTTGACCCCAAAAACATAAACAAAGCTGTTTACTGCTTTTAATCAATGTTTTTGCGGTTTTAGCCTGTTTTCTCGTTTTAAGCCTGTTTTTGAACAACATAGGTGTAAGTGTTGTCTAAACACTCCAAATTAAACCAGAAATCTTATAATTAGTCAAACGCATTAGATTGTTGCATATTTTCACCCTAGAAAGAGTAACATAGCTGTTTACTGCTTTAAATCAATGTTTCCTCGGGTTTAGCCTGTTTCGGGACAAAATGAGTATAATTGTTGTCTAAACTCTCCAAATTCATCCCGAACTCTTACAATTAGTCAAATGCATTCGATTGTCACACATGTTGACCCCAGAAACACAAACAAAGCTGTATACTGCTTTTAATCAATGTTTTTGCGGTTTTAGCCTGTTTTCTCGTTTTAAGCCTGGTTTGGAACAACATAGGTGTAAGTGTTGTCTAAACACTCCAAATTAAACCCGAACTCTTATAATTAGTCAAACGCATTAGATTGTTGCATATTTTCACCCTAGAAAGAGTAACATAGCTGTTTACTGCTTTAAATCAATGTTTCCTCGGGTTTAGCCTGTTTCGGGACAAAATGAGTATAATTGTTGTCTAAACTCTCCAAATTCATCCCGAACTCTTACAATTAGTCAAATGCATTCGATTTTCACACATGTTGACCCCAGAAACACAAACAAAGCTGTATACTGATTTTAATCAATGTTTTTGCGGTTTTAGCCTGTTTTCTCGTTTTAAGCCTGGTTTTGAACAACATAGGTGTAAGTGTTGTCTAAACACTCCAAATTAAACCCGAACTCTTATAATTAGTCAAACGCATTAGATTGTTGCATATTTTCACCCTAGAAAGAGTAACATAGCTGTTTACTACTTTAAATCAATGTTTTCTCGGGTTTAGCCTGTTTCGGGACAAAATGAGTATAATTGTTGTCTAAACTCTCCAAATTCATCCCGAACTCTTACAATTAGTCAAATGCATTCGATTGTCACACATGTTGACCCCAGAAACACAAACAAAGCTGTTTACTGCTTTTAATCTATGTTTTCGCGGTTTTAGCCTGTTTTCTCGTTTTAAGCCTGTTTTTGAACAACATAGGTGTAAGTGTTGTCTAAACACTCCAAATTAAACCCGAACTCTTATAATTAGTCAAACGCATTAGATTGTTGCATAATTTCACCCTAGAAAGAGTAACATAGCTGTTTACTGCTTTAAATCAATGTTTTCTCTGTTTTAGCCTGTTTTGGGACAAAATGGGTATAATTGTTGTCTAAACACTCCAAATTCCTTCCGAACTCTTACAAATAGTTAAATGCATTTGATTCTCACACATTTTTACACTAGAAACACAAAAAAAGCTGTTTACTGCTTCGAGTTAATGTTTTCTCGGTTCTAGCCTGTTTTCTCGTTTTAAGCCTATTTTGGAACAAAATAGGTATAAGTGTTGTCTAAACACTCCAAA
The DNA here is from genome assembly GCF_030686135.1 of Camelina sativa. NCBI lineage: Eukaryota > Viridiplantae > Streptophyta > Magnoliopsida > Brassicales > Brassicaceae > Camelina > Camelina sativa. Next base: position 11,273,611 of record NC_141886.1, on the reverse strand, counting down.
TTAAACCCAAACTCTTGTAATTATTCAAACGCATTAGATTGTTACATATTTTCACCCTAGAAAGAGTAACATAGCTGTTTACTGCTATAAATCAATGTTTTCTCGGGTTTAGCCTGTTCCGGGACAAAATGGGTATAATTGTTGTCTAAACACTCCAAATTCATCCCGAACTCTTACAATTAGTCAAATGCATTCGATTGTCACACATGTTAACCCCAGAAACACAAACAAAGCTGTTTACTCCTTTTCATCAATGTTTTCGCGGTTTTAGCCTGTTTTCTCGTTTTAAGCCTATTTTGGAACAAAATAGGTATAAGTGTTGTCTAAACACTCCAAATTAAACCCGAACTCTTATAATTATTCAAAGGCATTAGATTGTTACATATTTTCACCCTAGAAAGAGTAACATAGCTGTTTACTGCTTTAAATCAATGTTTTCTCGGGTTTAGCCTGTTTCGGGACAAAATGGGTATAATTGTTGTCTAAACACTCCAAATTCATCCCGAACTCTTACAATTAGTCAAATGCATTCGATTGTAACACATGTTAACCCCAGAAACACAAACAAAGCTGTTTACTGCTTTTCATCAATGTTTTCGCGGTTTTAGCCTGTTTTCTCGTTTTAAGCCTATTTTGGAACAAAATAGGTATAAATGTTGTCTAAACACTCCAAATTAAACCCGAACTCTTATAAATATTCAAACGCATTAGAATATTACATATTTTCACCCTAGAAAGAGTAACATAGCTGTTTACTGCTTTAAATCAATGTTTTCTCGGGTTTAGCCTGTTTCGGGACAAAATGGGTATAATTGTTGTCTAAACACTCCAAATTCATCCCAAACTCTTACAATTAGTCAAATGCATTCGATTGTCACACATGTTGACCCCAAAAACATAAACAAAGCTGTTTACTGCTTTTAATCAATGTTTTTGCGGTTTTAGCCTGTTTTCTCGTTTTAAGCCTGTTTTTGAACAACATAGGTGTAAGTGTTGTCTAAACACTCCAAATTAAACCAGAAATCTTATAATTAGTCAAACGCATTAGATTGTTGCATATTTTCACCCTAGAAAGAGTAACATAGCTGTTTACTGCTTTAAATCAATGTTTCCTCGGGTTTAGCCTGTTTCGGGACAAAATGAGTATAATTGTTGTCTAAACTCTCCAAATTCATCCCGAACTCTTACAATTAGTCAAATGCATTCGATTGTCACACATGTTGACCCCAGAAACACAAACAAAGCTGTATACTGCTTTTAATCAATGTTTTTGCGGTTTTAGCCTGTTTTCTCGTTTTAAGCCTGGTTTGGAACAACATAGGTGTAAGTGTTGTCTAAACACTCCAAATTAAACCCGAACTCTTATAATTAGTCAAACGCATTAGATTGTTGCATATTTTCACCCTAGAAAGAGTAACATAGCTGTTTACTGCTTTAAATCAATGTTTCCTCGGGTTTAGCCTGTTTCGGGACAAAATGAGTATAATTGTTGTCTAAACTCTCCAAATTCATCCCGAACTCTTACAATTAGTCAAATGCATTCGATTTTCACACATGTTGACCCCAGAAACACAAACAAAGCTGTATACTGATTTTAATCAATGTTTTTGCGGTTTTAGCCTGTTTTCTCGTTTTAAGCCTGGTTTTGAACAACATAGGTGTAAGTGTTGTCTAAACACTCCAAATTAAACCCGAACTCTTATAATTAGTCAAACGCATTAGATTGTTGCATATTTTCACCCTAGAAAGAGTAACATAGCTGTTTACTACTTTAAATCAATGTTTTCTCGGGTTTAGCCTGTTTCGGGACAAAATGAGTATAATTGTTGTCTAAACTCTCCAAATTCATCCCGAACTCTTACAATTAGTCAAATGCATTCGATTGTCACACATGTTGACCCCAGAAACACAAACAAAGCTGTTTACTGCTTTTAATCTATGTTTTCGCGGTTTTAGCCTGTTTTCTCGTTTTAAGCCTGTTTTTGAACAACATAGGTGTAAGTGTTGTCTAAACACTCCAAATTAAACCCGAACTCTTATAATTAGTCAAACGCATTAGATTGTTGCATAATTTCACCCTAGAAAGAGTAACATAGCTGTTTACTGCTTTAAATCAATGTTTTCTCTGTTTTAACCTGTTTTGGGACAAACTGGGTATAATTGTTGTCTAAACACTCCAAATTCCTTCCGAACTCTTACAAATAGTTAAATGCATTCGATTCTCACACATTTTTACACGAGAAACACAAACAAATCTGTTTACTACTTCGAATTAATGTTTACTCGGTTTTAGCCTGTTTTCTCGTTTTATGCATGTTATGGAACAAAATAGGTATAAGCGTTGTCTAAACACTCCAAATTAAACCCGAACTCTTATAATTATTCAAACGCATTAGAATATTACATATTTTCACCCTAGAAAGAGTAACATAGCTGTTTACTGCTTTAAATCAATGTTTTCTCGGGTTTAGCCTGTTTCGGGACAAAATGGGTATAATTGTTGTCTAAACACTCCAAATTCATCCCAAACTCTTACAATTAGTCAAATGCATTCGATTGTCACACATGTTGACCCCAAAAACATAAACAAAGCTGTTTACTGCTTTTAATCAATGTTTTTGCGGTTTTAGCCTGTTTTCTCGTTTTAAGCCTGTTTTTGAACAACATAGGTGTAAGTGTTGTCTAAACACTCCAAATTAAACCCGAAATCTTATAATTAGTCAAACGCATTAGATTGTTGCATATTTTCACCCTAGAAAGAGTAACATAGCTGTTTACTGCTTTAAATCAATGTTTCCTCGGGTTTAGCCTGTTTCGGGACAAAATGAGTATAATTGTTGTCTAAACTCTCCAAATTCATCCCGAACTCTTACAATTAGTCAAATGCATTCGATTGTCACACATGTTGACCCCAGAAACACAAACAAAGCTGTATACTGCTTTTAATCAATGTTTTTGCGGTTTTAGCCTGTTTTCTCGTTTTAAGCCTGGTTTGGAACAACATAGGTGTAAGTGTTGTCTAAACACTCCAAATTAAACCCGAACTCTTATAATTAGTCAAACGCATTAGATTGTTGCATAATTTCACCCTAGAAAGAGTAACATAGCTGTTTACTGCTTTAAATCAATGTTTTCTCTGTTTTAGCCTGTTTTGGGACAAAATGGGTATAATTGTTGTCTAAACACTCCAAATTCCTTCCGAACTCTTACAAATAGTTAAATGCATTTGATTCTCACACATTTTTACACTAGAAACACAAACAAAGCTGTTTACTGCTTCGAGTTAATGTTTTCTCGGTTCTAGCCTGTTTTCTCGTTTTAAGCCTATTTTGGAACAAAATAGGTATAAGTGTTGTCTAAACACTCCAAATTAAACCCAAACTCTTGTAATTATTCAAACGCATTAGATTGTTACATATTTTCACCCTAGAAAGAGTAACATAGCTGTTTACTGCTATAAATAAATGTTTTCTCGGGTTTAGCCTGTTCCGGGACAAAATGGGTATAATTGTTGTCTAAACACTCCAAATTCATCCCGAACTCTTACAATTAGTCAAATGCATTCGATTGTCACACATGTTAACCCCAGAAACACAAACAAAGCTGTTTACTACTTTTCATCAATGTTTTCGCGGTTTTAGCCAGTTTTCTCGTTTTAAGCCTATTTTGGAACAAAATAGGTATAAGTGTTGTCTAAACACTCCAAATTAAACCCGAACTCTTATAATTATTCAAAGGCATTAGATTGTTACATATTTTCACCCTAGAAAGAGTAACATAGCTGTTTACTGCTTTAAATCAATGTTTTCTCGGGTTTAGCCTGTTTCGGGACAAAATGGGTATAATTGTTGTCTAAACACTCCAAATTCATCCCGAACTCTTACAATTAGTCAAATGCATTCGATTGTAACACATGTTAACCCCAGAAACACAAACAAAGCTGTTTACTGCTTTTCATCAATGTTTTCGCGGTTTTAGCCTGTTTTCTCGTTTTAAGCCTATTTTGGAACAAAATAGGTATAAGTGTTGTCTAAACACTCCAAATTAAACCCGAACTCTTATAATTATTCAAACGCATTAGAATATTACATATTTTCACCCTAGAAAGAGTAACATAACTGTTTACTGCTTTAAATCAATGTTTTCTCGGGTTTAGCCTGTTTCGGGACAAAATGGGTATAATTGTTGTCTAAACACTCCAAATTCATCCCAAACTCTTACAATTAGTCAAATGCATTCGATTGTCACACATGTTGACCCCAAAAACATAAACAAAGCTGTTTACTGCTTTTAATCAATGTTTTTGCGGTTTTAGCCTGTTTTCTCGTTTTAAGCCTGTTTTTGAACAACATAGGTGTAAGTGTTGTCTAAACACTCCAAATTAAACCCGAAATCTTATAATTAGTCAAACGCATTAGATTGTTGCATATTTTCACCCTAGAAAGAGTAACATAGCTGTTTACTGCTTTAAATCAATGTTTTCTCGGGTTTAGCCTGTTTCGGGACAAAATGAGTATAATTGTTGTCTAAACTCTCCAAATTCATCCCGAACTCTTACAATTAGTCAAATGCATTCGATTGTCACACATGTTGACCCCAGAAACACAAACAAAGCTGTTTACTGCTTTTAATCAATGTTTTCGCAGTTTTAGCCTGTTTTCTCGTTTTAAGCCTGTTTTGGAACAAAATAGGTATAAGTGTTGTCTAAACACTCCAAATTAAACCAGAACGCTTATAATTAGTCAAACGCATTAGATTGTTGCATAATTTCACCCTAGAAAGAGTAACATAGCTGTTTACTGCTTTAAATCAATGTTTTCTCTGTTTTAGCCTGTTTTGGGACAAAATGGGTATAATTGTTGTCTAAACACTCCAAATTCCTTCCGAAATCTTACCAATAGGTAAATGCATTGGATTGTCACACATTTTTACACTAGAAACACAAACAAAGCTGTTTACTGCTTCGAGTTAATGTTTTCTCGGTTCTAGCCTGTTTTCTCGTTTTAAGCCTATTTTGGAACAAAATAGGTATAAGTGTTGTCTAAACACTCCAAATTAAACCCAAACTCTTGTAATTATTCAAACGCATTAGATTGTTACATATTTTCACCCTAGAAAGAGTAACATAGCTGTTTACTGCTATAAATCAATGTTTTCTCGGGTTTAGCCTGTTCCGGGACAAAATGGGTATAATTGTTGTCTAAACACTCCAAATTCATCCCGAACTCTTACAATTAGTCAAATGCATTCGATTGTCACACCTGTTAACCCCAGAAACACAAACAAAGCTGTTTACTACTTTTCATCAATGTTTTCGCGGTTTTAGCCTGTTTTCTCGTTTTAAGCCTATTTTGGAACAAAATAGGTATAAGTGTTGTCTAAACACTCCAAATTAAACCTGAACTCTTATAATTATTCAAAGGCATTAGATTGTTACATATTTTCACCCTAGAAAGAGTAACATAGCTGTTTACTGCTTTAAATCAATGTTTTCTCGGGTTTAGCCTGTTTCGGGACAAAATGGGTATAATTGTTGTCTAAACACTCCAAATTCATCCCAAACTCTTACAATTAGTCAAATGCATTCGATTGTCACACATGTTGACCCCAAAAACATAAACAAAGCTGTTTACTGCTTTTAATTAATGTTTTTGCGGTTTTAGCCTGTTTTCTCGTTTTAAGCCTGTTTTTGAACAACATAGGTGTAAGTGTTGTCTAAACACTCCAAATTAAACCAGAAATCTTATAATTAGTCAAACGCATTAGATTGTTGCATATTTTCACCCTAGAAAGAGTAACATAGCTGTTTACTGCTTTAAATCAATGTTTCCTCGGGTTTAGCCTGTTTCGGGACAAAATGAGTATAATTGTTGTCTAAACTCTCCAAATTCATCCCGAACTCTTACAATTAGTCAAATGCATTCGATTTTCACACATGTTGACCCCAGAAACACAAACAAAGCTGTATACTGATTTTAATCAATGTTTTTGCGGTTTTAGCCTGTTTTCTCGTTTTAAGCCTGGTTTTGAACAACATAGGTGTAAGTGTTGTCTAAACACTCCAAATTAAACCCGAACTCTTATAATTAGTCAAACGCATTAGATTGTTGCATATTTTCACCCTAGAAAGAGTAACATAGCTGTTTACTGCTTTAAATCAATGTTTTCTCGGGTTTAGCCTGTTTCGGGACAAAATGAGTATAATTGTTGTCTAAACTCTCCAAATTCATCCCGAACTCTTACAATTAGTCAAATGCATTCGATTGTCACACATGTTGACCCCAGAAACACAAACAAAGCTGTTTACTGCTTTTAATCTATGTTTTCGCGGTTTTAGCCTGTTTTCTCGTTTTAAGCCTGTTTTTGAACAACATAGGTGTAAGTGTTGTCTAAACACTCCAAATTAAACCCGAACTCTTATAATTAGTCAAACGCATTAGATTGTTGCATAATTTCACCCTAGAAAGAGTAACATAGCTGTTTACTGCTTTAAATCAATGTTTTCTCTGTTTTAACCTGTTTTGGGACAAACTGGGTATAATTGTTGTCTAAACACTCCAAATTCCTTCCGAACTCTTACAAATAGTTAAATGCATTGGATTCTCACACAGTTTTACACGAGAAACACAAACAAATGTGTTTACTACTTCGAATTAATGTTTACTCGGTTTTAGCCTGTTTTCTCGTTTTATGCATGTTTTGGAACAAAATAGGTATAAGCGTTGTCTAAACACTCCAAATTAAACCCGAACTCTTATAATTATTCAAACGCATTAGAATATTACATATTTTCACCCTAGAAAGAGTAACATAGCTGTTTACTGCTTTAAATCAATGTTTTCTCGGGTTTAGCCTGTTTCGGGACAAAATGGGTATAATTGTTGTCTAAACACTCCAAATTCATCCCAAACTCTTACAATTAGTCAAATGCATTCGATTGTCACACATGTTGACCCCAAAAACATAAACAAAGCTGTTTACTGCTTTTAATCAATGTTTTTGCGGTTTTAGCCTGTTTTCTCGTTTTAAGCCTGTTTTTGAACAACATAGGTGTAAGTGTTGTCTAAACACTCCAAATTAAACCCGAAATCTTATAATTAGTCAAACGCATTAGATTGTTGCATATTTTCACCCTAGAAAGAGTAACATAGCTGTTTACTGCTTTAAATCAATGTTTCCTCGGGTTTAGCCTGTTTCGGGACAAAATGAGTATAATTGTTGTCTAAACTCTCCAAATTCATCCCGAACTCTTACAATTAGTCAAATGCATTCGATTGTCACACATGTTGACCCCAGAAACACAAACAAAGCTGTATACTGCTTTTAATCAATGTTTTTGCGGTTTTAGCCTGTTTTCTCGTTTTAAGCCTGGTTTGGAACAACATAGGTGTAAGTGTTGTCTAAACACTCCAAATTAAACCCGAACTCTTATAATTAGTCAAACGCATTAGATTGTTGCATAATTTCACCCTAGAAAGAGTAACATAGCTGTTTACTGCTTTAAATCAATGTTTTCTCTGTTTTAGCCTGTTTTGGGACAAAATGGGTATAATTGTTGTCTAAACACTCCAAATTCCTTCCGAACTCTTACAAATAGTTAAATGCATTTGATTCTCACACATTTTTACACTAGAAACACAAACAAAGCTGTTTACTGCTTCGAGTTAATGTTTTCTCGGTTCTAGCCTGTTTTCTCGTTTTAAGCCTATTTTGGAACAAAATAGGTATAATTGTTGTCTAAACACTCCAAATTAAACCCAAACTCTTGTAATTATTCAAACGCATTAGATTGTTACATATTTTCACCCTAGAAAGAGTAACATAGCTGTTTACTGCTATAAATCAATGTTTTCTCGGGTTTAGCCTGTTCCGGGACAAAATGGGTATAATTGTTGTCTAAACACTCCAAATTCATCCCGAACTCTTACAATTAGTCAAATGCATTCGATTGTCACACATGTTAACCCCAGAAACACAAACAAAGCTGTTTACTACTTTTCATCAATGTTTTCACGGTTTTAGCCTGTTTTCTCGTTTTAAGCCTATTTTGGAACAAAATAGGTATAAGTGTTGTCTAAACACTCCAAATTAAACCCGAACTCTTATAATTATTCAAAGGCATTAGATTGTTACATATTTTCACCCTAGAAAGAGTAACATAGCTGTTTACTGCTTTAAATCAATGTTTCCTCGGGTTTAGCCTGTTTCGGGACAAAATGAGTATAATTGTTGTCTAAACTCTCCAAATTCATCCCGAACTCTTACAATTAGTCAAATGCATTCGATTGTCACACATGTTGACCCCAGAAACACAAACAAAGCTGTATACTGCTTTTAATCAATGTTTTTGCGGTTTTAGCCTGTTTTCTCGTTTTAAGCCTGGTTTGGAACAACATAGGTGTAAGTGTTGTCTAAACACTCCAAATTAAACCCGAACTCTTATAATTAGTCAAACGCATTAGATTGTTGCATAATTTCACCCTAGAAAGAGTAACATAGCTGTTTACTGCTTTAAATCAATGTTTTCTCTGTTTTAGCCTGTTTTGGGACAAAATGGGTGTAATTGTTGTCTAAACACTCCAAATTCCTTCCGAACTCTTACAAATAGTTAAATGCATTTGATTCTCACACATTTTTACACTAGAAACACAAACAAAGCTGTTTACTGCTTCGAGTTAATGTTTTCTCGGTTCTAGCCTGTTTTCTCGTTTTAAGCCTATTTTGGAACAAAATAGGTATAATTGTTGTCTAAACACTCCAAATTAAACCCAAACTCTTGTAATTATTCAAACGCATTAGATTGTTACATATTTTCACCCTAGAAAGAGTAACATAGCTGTTTACTGCTATAAATCAATGTTTTCTCGGGTTTAGCCTGTTCCGGGACAAAATGGGTATAATTGTTGTCTAAACACTCCAAATTCATCCCGAACTCTTACAATTAGTCAAATGCATTCGATTGTCACACATGTTAACCCCAGAAACACAAACAAAGCTGTTTACTACTTTTCATCAATGTTTTCGCGGTTTTAGCTTGTTTTCTCGTTTTAAGCCTATTTTGGAACAAAATAGGTATAAGTGTTGTCTAAACACTCCAAATTAAACCCGAACTCTTATAATTATTCAAAGGCATTAGATTGTTACATATTTTCACCCTAGAAAGAGTAACATAGCTGTTTACTGCTTTAAATCAATGTTTTCTCGGGTTTAGCCTGTTTCGGGACAAAATGGGTATAATTGTTGTCTAAACACTCCAAATTCATCCCGAACTCTTACAATTAGTCAAATGCATTCGATTGTAACACATGTTAACCCCAGAAACACAAACAAAGCTGTTTACTGCTTTTCATCAATGTTTTCGCGGTTTTAGCCTGTTTTCTCGTTTTAAGCCTATTTTGGAACAAAATAGGTATAAGTGTTGTCTAAACACTCCAAATTAAACCCGAACTCTTATAATTATTCAAACGCATTAGAATATTACATATTTTCACCCTAGAAAGAGTAACATAACTGTTTACTGCTTTAAATCAATGTTTTCTCGGGTTTAGCCTGTTTCGGGACAAAATGGGTATAATTGTTGTCTAAACACTCCAAATTCATCCCAAACTCTTACAATTAGTCAAATGCATTCGATTGTCACACATGTTGACCCCAAAAACATAAACAAAGCTGTTTACTGCTTTTAATCAATGTTTTTGCGGTTTTAGCCTGTTTTCTCGTTTTAAGCCTGTTGTTGAACAACATAGGTGTAAGTGTTGTCTAAACACTCCAAATTAAACCCGAAATCTTATAATTAGTCAAACGCATTAGATTGTTGCATATTTTCACCCTAGAAAGAGTAACATAGCTGTTTACTGCTTTAAATCAATGTTTTCTCGGGTTTAGCCTGTTTCGGGACAAAATGAGTATAATTGTTGTCTAAACTCTCCAAATTCATCCCGAACTCTTACAATTAGTCAAATGCATTCGATTGTCACACATGTTGACCCCAGAAACACAAACAAAGCTGTTTACTACTTTTAATCAATGTTTTCGCAGTTTTAGCCTGTTTTCTCGTTTTAAGCCTGTTTTGGAACAAAATAGGTATAAGTGTTGTCTAAACACTCCAAATTAAACCAGAACGCTTATAATTAGTCAAACGCATTAGATTGTTGCATAATTTCACCCTAGAAAGAGTAACATAGCTGTTTACTGCTTTAAATCAATGTTTTCTCTGTTTTAGCCTGTTTTGGGACAAAATGGGTATAATTGTTGTCTAAACACTCCAAATTCCTTCCGAAATCTTACCAATAGGTAAATGCATTGGATTGTCACACATTTTTACACTAGAAACACAAACAAAGCTGTTTACTACTTTTCATCAATGTTTTCACGGTTTTAGCCTGTTTTCTCGTTTTAAGCCTATTTTGGAACAAAATAGGTATAAGTGTTGTCTAAACACTCCAAATTAAACCCGAACTCTTATAATTATTCAAAGGCATTAGATTGTTACATATTTTCACCCTAGAAAGAGTAACATAGCTGTTTACTGCTTTAAATCAATGTTTCCTCGGGTTTAGCCTGTTTCGGGACAAAATGAGTATAATTGTTGTCTAAACTCTCCAAATTCATCCCGAACTCTTACAATTAGTCAAATGCATTCGATTGTCACACATGTTGACCCCAGAAACACAAACAAAGCTGTATACTGCTTTTAATCAATGTTTTTGCGGTTTTAGCCTGTTTTCTCGTTTTAAGCCTGGTTTGGAACAACATAGGTGTAAGTGTTGTCTAAACACTCCAAATTAAACCCGAACTCTTATAATTAGTCAAACGCATTAGATTGTTGCATAATTTCACCCTAGAAAGAGTAACATAGCTGTTTACTGCTTTAAATCAATGTTTTCTCTGTTTTAGCCTGTTTTGGGACAAAATGGGTGTAATTGTTGTCTAAACACTCCAAATTCCTTCCGAACTCTTACAAATAGTTAAATGCATTTGATTCTCACACATTTTTACACTAGAAACACAAACAAAGCTGTTTACTGCTTCGAGTTAATGTTTTCTCGGTTCTAGCCTGTTTTCTCGTTTTAAGCCTATTTTGGAACAAAATAGGTATAATTGTTGTCTAAACACTCCAAATTAAACCCAAACTCTTGTAATTATTCAAACGCATTAGATTGTTACATATTTTCACCCTAGAAAGAGTAACATAGCTGTTTACTGCTATAAATCAATGTTTTCTCGGGTTTAGCCTGTTCCGGGACAAAATGGGTATAATTGTTGTCTAAACACTCCAAATTCATCCCGAACTCTTACAATTAGTCAAATGCATTCGATTGTCACACATGTTAACCCCAGAAACACAAACAAAGCTGTTTACTACTTTTCATCAATGTTTTCGCGGTTTTAGCTTGTTTTCTCGTTTTAAGCCTATTTTGGAACAAAATAGGTATAAGTGTTGTCTAAACACTCCAAATTAAACCCGAACTCTTATAATTATTCAAAGGCATTAGATTGTTACATATTTTCACCCTAGAAAGAGTAACATAGCTGTTTACTGCTTTAAATCAATGTTTTCTCGGGTTTAGCCTGTTTCGGGACAAAATGGGTATAATTGTTGTCTAAACACTCCAAATTCATCCCGAACTCTTACAATTAGTCAAATGCATTCGATTGTAACACATGTTAACCCCAGAAACACAAACAAAGCTGTTTACTGCTTTTCATCAATGTTTTCGCGGTTTTAGCCTGTTTTCTCGTTTTAAGCCTATTTTGGAACAAAATAGGTATAAGTGTTGTCTAAACACTCCAAATTAAACCCGAACTCTTATAATTATTCAAACGCATTAGAATATTACATATTTTCACCCTAGAAAGAGTAACATAACTGTTTACTGCTTTAAATCAATGTTTTCTCGGGTTTAGCCTGTTTCGGGACAAAATGGGTATAATTGTTGTCTAAACACTCCAAATTCATCCCAAACTCTTACAATTAGTCAAATGCATTCGATTGTCACACATGTTGACCCCAAAAACATAAACAAAGCTGTTTACTGCTTTTAATCAATGTTTTTGCGGTTTTAGCCTGTTTTCTCGTTTTAAGCCTGTTGTTGAACAACATAGGTGTAAGTGTTGTCTAAACACTCCAAATTAAACCCGAAATCTTATAATTAGTCAAACGCATTAGATTGTTGCATATTTTCACCCTAGAAAGAGTAACATAGCTGTTTACTGCTTTAAATCAATGTTTTCTCGGGTTTAGCCTGTTTCGGGACAAAATGAGTATAATTGTTGTCTAAACTCTCCAAATTCATCCCGAACTCTTACAATTAGTCAAATGCATTCGATTGTCACACATGTTGACCCCAGAAACACAAACAAAGCTGTTTACTACTTTTAATCAATGTTTTCGCAGTTTTAGCCTGTTTTCTCGTTTTAAGCCTGTTTTGGAACAAAATAGGTATAAGTGTTGTCTAAACACTCCAAATTAAACCAGAACGCTTATAATTAGTCAAACGCATTAGATTGTTGCATAATTTCACCCTAGAAAGAGTAACATAGCTGTTTACTGCTTTAAATCAATGTTTTCTCTGTTTTAGCCTGTTTTGGGACAAAATGGGTATAATTGTTGTCTAAACACTCCAAATTCCTTCCGAAATCTTACCAATAGGTAAATGCATTGGATTGTCACACATTTTTACACTAGAAACACAAACAAAGCTGTTTACTGCTTCGAGTTAATGTTTTCTCGGTTCTAGCCTGTTTTCTCGTTTTAAGCCTATTTTGGAACAAAATAGGTATAAGTGTTGTCTAAACACTCCAAATTAAACCCAAACTCTTGTAATTATTCAAACGCATTAGATTGTTACATATTTTCACCCTAGAAAGAGTAACATAGCTGTTTACTGCTATAAATCAATGTTTTCTCGGGTTTAGCCTGTTCCGGGACAAAATGGGTATAATTGTTGTCTAAACACTCCAAATTCATCCCGAACTCTTACAATTAGTCAAATGCATTCGATTGTCACACCTGTTAACCCCAGAAACACAAACAAAGCTGTTTACTACTTTTCATCAATGTTTTCGCGGTTTTAGCTTGTTTTCTCGTTTTAAGCCTATTTTGGAACAAAATAGGTATAAGTGTTGTCTAAACACTCCAAATTAAACCCGAACTCTTATAATTATTCAAAGGCATTAGATTGTTACATATTTTCACCCTAGAAAGAGTAACATAGCTGTTTACTGCTTTAAATCAATGTTTTCTCGGGTTTAGCCTGTTTCGGGACAAAATGGGTATAATTGTTGTCTAAACACTCCAAATTCATCCCAAACTCTTACAATTAGTCAAATGCATTCGATTGTCACACATGTTGACCCCAAAAACATAAACAAAGCTGTTTACTGCTTTTAATCAATGTTTTTGCGGTTTTAGCCTGTTTTCTCGTTTTAAGCCTGTTTTTGAACAACATAGGTGTAAGTGTTGTCTAAACACTCCAAATTAAACCAGAAATCTTATAATTAGTCAAACGCATTAGATTGTTGCATATTTTCACCCTAGAAAGAGTAACATAGCTGTTTACTGCTTTAAATCAATGTTTCCTCGGGTTTAGCCTGTTTCGGGACAAAATGAGTATAATTGTTGTCTAAACTCTCCAAATTCATCCCGAACTCTTACAATTAGTCAAATGCATTCGATTTTCACACATGTTGACCCCAGAAACACAAACAAAGCTGTATACTGATTTTAATCAATGTTTTTGCGGTTTTAGCCTGTTTTCTCGTTTTAAGCCTGGTTTTGAACAACATAGGTGTAAGTGTTGTCTAAACACTCCAAATTAAACCCGAACTCTTATAATTAGTCAAACGCATTAGATTGTTGCATATTTTCACCCTAGAAAGAGTAACATAGCTGTTTACTGCTTTAAATCAATGTTTTCTCGGGTTTAGCCTGTTTCGGGACAAAATGAGTATAATTGTTGTCTAAACACTCCAAATTCCTTCCGAACTCTTACAAATAGTTAAATGCATTTGATTCTCACACATTTTTACACTAGAAACACAAACAAAGCTGTTTACTGCTTCGAGTTAATGTTTTCTCGGTTCTAGCCTGTTTTCTCGTTTTAAGCCTATTTTGGAACAAAATAGGTATAATTGTTGTCTAAACACTCCAAATTAAACCCAAACTCTTGTAATTATTCAAACGCATTAGATTGTTACATATTTTCACCCTAGAAAGAGTAACATAGCTGTTTACTGCTATAAATCAATGTTTTCTCGGGTTTAGCCTGTTCCGGGACAAAATGGGTATAATTGTTGTCTAAACACTCCAAATTCATCCCGAACTCTTACAATTAGTCAAATGCATTCGATTGTCACACATGTTAACCCCAGAAACACAAACAAAGCTGTTTACTACTTTTCATCAATGTTTTCGCGGTTTTAGCTTGTTTTCTCGTTTTAAGCCTATTTTGGAACAAAATAGGTATAAGTGTTGTCTAAACACTCCAAATTAAACCCGAACTCTTATAATTATTCAAAGGCATTAGATTGTTACATATTTTCACCCTAGAAAGAGTAACATAGCTGTTTACTGCTTTAAATCAATGTTTTCTCGGGTTTAGCCTGTTTCGGGACAAAATGGGTATAATTGTTGTCTAAACACTCCAAATTCATCCCGAACTCTTACAATTAGTCAAATGCATTCGATTGTAACACATGTTAACCCCAGAAACACAAACAAAGCTGTTTACTGCTTTTCATCAATGTTTTCGCGGTTTTAGCCTGTTTTCTCGTTTTAAGCCTATTTTGGAACAAAATAGGTATAAGTGTTGTCTAAACACTCCAAATTAAACCCGAACTCTTATAATTATTCAAACCCATTAGAATATTACATATTTTCACCCTAGAAAGAGTAACATAACTGTTTACTGCTTTAAATCAATGTTTTCTCGGGTTTAGCCTGTTTCGGGACAAAATGGGTATAATTGTTGTCTAAACACTCCAAATTCATCCCAAACTCTTACAATTAGTCAAATGCATTCGATTGTCACACATGTTGACCCCAAAAACATAAACAAAGCTGTTTACTGCTTTTAATCAATGTTTTTGCGGTTTTAGCCTGTTTTCTCGTTTTAAGCCTGTTTTTGAACAACATAGGTGTAAGTGTTGTCTAAACACTCCAAATTAAACCCGAAATCTTATAATTAGTCAAACGCATTAGATTGTTGCATATTTTCACCCTAGAAAGAGTAACATAGCTGTTTACTGCTTTAAATCAATGTTTTCTCGGGTTTAGCCTGTTTCGGGACAAAATGAGTATAATTGTTGTCTAAACTCTCCAAATTCATCCCGAACTCTTACAATTAGTCAAATGCATTCGATTGTCACACATGTTGACCCCAGAAACACAAACAAAGCTGTTTACTACTTTTAATCAATGTTTTCGCAGTTTTAGCCTGTTTTCTCGTTTTAAGCCTGTTTTGGAACAAAATAGGTATAAGTGTTGTCTAAACACTCCAAATTAAACCAGAACGCTTATAATTAGTCAAACGCATTAGATTGTTGCATAATTTCACCCTAGAAAGAGTAACATAGCTGTTTACTGCTTTAAATCAATGTTTTCTCTGTTTTAGCCTGTTTTGGGACAAAATGGGTATAATTGTTGTCTAAACACTCCAAATTCCTTCCGAAATCTTACCAATAGGTAAATGCATTGGATTGTCACACATTTTTACACTAGAAACACAAACAAAGCTGTTTACTGCTTCGAGTTAATGTTTTCTCGGTTCTAGCCTGTTTTCTCGTTTTAAGCCTATTTTAGAACAAAATAGGTATAAGTGTTGTCTAAACACTCCAAATTAAACCCAAACTCTTGTAATTATTCAAACGCATTAGATTGTTACATATTTTCACCCTAGAAAGAGTAACATAGCTGTTTACTGCTATAAATCAATGTTTTCTCGGGTTTAGCCTGTTCCGGGACAAAATGGGTATAATTGTTGTCTAAACACTCCAAATTCATCCCGAACTCTTACAATTAGTCAAATGCATTCGATTGTCACACCTGTTAACCCCAGAAACACAAACAAAGCTGTTTACTACTTTTCATCAATGTTTTCGCGGTTTTAGCCTGTTTTCTCGTTTTAAGCCTATTTTGGAACAAAATAGGTATAAGTGTTGTCTAAACACTCCAAATTAAACCCGAACTCTTATAATTATTCAAAGGCATTAGATTGTTACATATTTTCACCCTAGAAAGAGTAACATAGCTGTTTACTGCTTTAAATCAATGTTTTCTCGGGTTTAGCCTGTTTCGGGACAAAATGGGTATAATTGTTGTCTAAACACTCCAAATTCATCCCAAACTCTTACAATTAGTCAAATGCATTCGATTGTCACACATGTTGACCCCAAAAACATAAACAAAGCTGTTTACTGCTTTTAATCAATGTTTTTGCGGTTTTAGCCTGTTTTCTCGTTTTAAGCCTGTTTTTGAACAACATAGGTGTAAGTGTTGTCTAAACACTCCAAATTAAACCAGAAATCTTATAATTAGTCAAACGCATTAGATTGTTGCATATTTTCACCCTAGAAAGAGTAACATAGCTGTTTACTGCTTTAAATCAATGTTTCCTCGGGTTTAGCCTGTTTCGGGACAAAATGAGTATAATTGTTGTCTAAACTCTCCAAATTCATCCCGAACTCTTACAATTAGTCAAATGCATTCGATTTTCACACATGTTGACCCCAGAAACACAAACAAAGCTGTATACTGATTTTAATCAATGTTTTTGCGGTTTTAGCCTGTTTTCTCGTTTTAAGCCTGGTTTTGAACAACATAGGTGTAAGTGTTGTCTAAACACTCCAAATTAAACCCGAACTCTTATAATTAGTCAAACGCATTAGATTGTTGCATATTTTCACCCTAGAAAGAGTAACATAGCTGTTTACTGCTTTAAATCAATGTTTTCTCGGGTTTAGCCTGTTTCGGGACAAAATGAGTATAATTGTTGTCTAAACTCTCCAAATTCATCCCGAACTCTTACAATTAGTCAAATGCATTCGATTGTCACACATGTTGACCCCAGAAACACAAACAAAGCTGTTTACTGCTTTTAATCTATGTTTTCGCGGTTTTAGCCTGTTTTCTCGTTTTAAGCCTGTTTTTGAACAACATAGGTGTAAGTGTTGTCTAAACACTCCAAATTAAACCCGAACTCTTATAATTAGTCAAACGCATTAGATTGTTGCATAATTTCACCCTAGAAAGAGTAACATAGCTGTTTACTGCTTTAAATCAATGTTTTCTCTGTTTTAGCCTGTTTTGGGACAAAATGGGTATAATTGTTGTCTAAACACTCCAAATTCCTTCCGAACTCTTACAAATAGTTAAATGCATTTGATTCTCACACATTTTTACACGAGAAACACAAACAAATCTGTTTACTACTTCGAATTAATGTTTACTCGGTTTTAGCCTGTTTTCTCGTTTTATGCATGTTTTGGAACAAAATAGGTATAAGTGTTGTCTAAACACTCCAAATTAAACCCGAAATCTTATAATTAGTCAAACGCATTAGATTGTTGCATATTTTCACCCTAGAAAGAGTAACATAGTTGTTTACTGCTTTAAATCAATGTTTCCTCGGGTTTAGCCTGTTTCGGGACAAAATGAGTATAATTGTTGTCTAAACTCTCCAAATTCATCCCGAACTCTTACAAATAGTTAAATGCATTCGATTGTCACACATGTTGACCCCAAAAACATAAACATAGCTGTTTACTGCTTTTAATCAATGTTTTCGCAGTTTTAGCCTGTTTTCTCGTTTTAAGCCTGGTTTGGAACAAAATAGGTATAAGTGTTGTCTAAACACTCCAAATTAAACCCGAACTCTTATTATTAGTCAAACGCATTAGATTGTTATATATTTTCACCCTAGAAAGAGTAACATTGCTGTTTACTGCTTTAAATCAATGTTTTCTCGGGTTTAGCCTGTTTCGGGACAAAATGGGTATAATTGTTGTCTAAACACTCCAAATTCATCCCGAACTCTTACAATTAGTCAAATGCATTCGATTGTCACACATGTTGACCCCAGAAACACAAACAAAGCTGTTTACTGCTTTTAATCAATGTTTTTGCGGTTTTAGCCTGTTTTCTCGTTTTAAGCCTGGTTTGGAACAACATAGGTGTAAGTGTTGTCTAAACACTCCAAATTAAACCCGAACTCTTATAATAAGTCAAACGCATTAGATTGTTGCATATTTTCACCCTAGAAAGAGTAACATAGCTGTTTACTGCTTTAAATCAATGTTTCCTCGGGTTTAGCCTGTTTCGGGACAAAATGAGTATAATTGTTGTCTAAACTCTCCAAATTCATCCCGAACTCTTACAATTAGTCAAATGCATTCGATTGTCACACATGTTGACCCCAGAAACACAAACAAAGCTGTTTACTGCTTTTAATCAATGTTTTCGCAGTTTTAGCCTGTTTTCTCATTTTAAGCCTGGTTTGGAACAAAATAGGTATAAGTGTTGTCTAAACACTCCAAATTAAACCCGAACTCTTATTATTAGTCAAACGCATTAGATTGTTGCATAATTTCACCCTAGAAAGAGTAACATAGCTGTTTACTGCTTTAAATCAATGTTTTCTCTGTTTTAGCCTGTTTTGGGACAAACTGGGTATAATTGTTGTCTAAACACTCCAAATTCCTTCCGAACTCTTACAAATAGTTAAATGCATTGGATTCTCACACATTTTTACACGAGAAACACAAACAAATCTGTTTACTACTTCGAATTAATGTTTACTCGGTTTTAGCCTGTTTTCTCGTTTTATGCA